>NC_077232.1:62032992-62332992 GCF_027887165.1 Monodelphis domestica | reverse complement strand
TTTTATAATTAAAAAATCCTTCACACAATCTAAAAGAAAAAAAAATCCCCACATTGTGATATACAAAAATGTACGACTCCACATATTCAGTTCATTACTTTTCTGTCAAGTGAGTAATATGTTTCATTTTTATTTTTTGGACTTTCATTATTGAAATGATGAGAGTTCTGACATCTTTGAAAGTCATTTTCTCTGAATGTTATCATGGTATAAATATTGTTCTAGTTCTGCTCATTTTGATATGCACCATTTTACAAAAATCTTTCTAATTTCCTCTGAAACTGCCCATTTCATTATTTCATAGAGCACAATAATACTTCATTGTATCCATATTCCACAGTTTACTTAGCCGTCGTCCCCCAATAGGAAACCTTAGTTTCCAATTTCTTGCTAATTAAAAAAAAGGTGTTATGAACATTTTTGGATGTCTATCTAATTTCTTTGGCCTAGTAGAGATATAGCTGGGGCTTAGCACACTTTCCAGTAAGGCTGGACCAATTCATAGCACCACTGATAATGAATGTATTAGTGTATTTGCTTTTCCATAATCCTTCCAACATTTGTTATTTTCCTCATCTTTGTCATCCTTGCCAGTCTCCTAAGCATGAGGTACAAGCATTGCATGTCTTTATTAGTGAGTCAGAGCATTTTTCATAAGTTTATTTATTTAATTAATTTAGAATATTTTTTCATACTTACATCAATCATATTCTTTCCCTCCCCTCCTCCCACAGCCAACAAGCAGTTCCACTGGGTTTTACATGTGTCATTGATCAAGCCCTATTTCCATATTATTAATATTTACACTAGGGTGATCATTTTGAGTCTGCATCCCCGCTGATTACATCCCCATCAAACCATGTAATCAAGCAATTGTTTTTCTTCTGTATTTCTATTACCACAGTTCTTTCTCATAAGCCCCTCAGAATTGTCCTGGATCATTACATTGCTGCTAGTAGAGAAGTCTATTATATTTTATTGTACCACAGTGTATCAGACTGTGTATAAGGTTCTCCTGGTTCTGCTCCTTTTACTCTGCATCAATTCCTGGACGTCTTTCTAGTTCACATGGAATTCCTCCAGTTCATTATTCCTTTTAGCACAATAGTATTCCATCACCAATATATGCCACAATTTGTTCAGCCATTCTCCAATTGAAGGGCATCCCCTCATTTTCCAATTTTTTTGCCACCACAAAAGGTGTGGCTATAAATATTTTTGTACAAGTCTTTTTCCTTATGATCTATTTGGGGTATAGACCCAGCAGTGGTATGGCTGAATTAAAGGGCAGACAGTATTTTAATGCTCTTTGGGCATAGTTCCAAATTGCCCTCCAGAATGGTTGGATTAATTCACAACTCCACCAGCAATGAATTAATGTTCCAACTTTGTCACATCCCCTCCAACATTTATAACTTTCCTTTGTTGTCATATTAGCCAATCTGTTAGGTGGTATATCAGAGTTGTTTTGATTTGCATTTCTCTAATTATAAGAGACTGAGAACACTTTTTGATGTGCTTATTGATAGTTTTGATTTCTTTATCTTAAAACTGCCTATTCCTGTCCCTTGCACATTTATCAGTTGGGGAATGGCTTGATTTTTTGTACAATTGATTTAGCTCTTTATAAATTTGAGTAATTAGTCCTTTGTCAGAGGTTTTTGTTATAACGATTTTTTCTTAATTTGTTGCTTCCCTTCTGATTTTAGTTGTATTGGTCTTGTTTGTACAAAACTTTTTTAATTTAATGTAATAAAAATTATTCATTTTGCACTTTGTAATGTTCTCTATCTCTTGCTTAGTCTTAAAATCTTTACTTTTCCATAGATCTGACAGGTAAACTATTCTATGTTCACCTAATTTACTTATAGTTTCCTTCTTTATATTTACATCATTCACCAATTCTGAAAATATCTTGGTGTAGGGTGTGAGATGTTGATTTAAACCTAATCTCTCCCATACTATTTTCCAATTTTCCCAGAAGTTTTTTTCAAACAGTGGGGTTTTGTCCCCAAAGCTGGGATATTTGGGTTTATCATAGACTGTCTTGCTGAGGTTATTTATCCCAAGTCTGTTCCACTGATCCTCACTTCTGTCTCTTAGCCAGTACCATATTGTTTTGATGACTACTGCTTTATAGTACAGTTTAAGATGAGTCAGAGCATTTTTATAAGAGACTTGATAACTTCGATTTTTCTTTGAAAATTGCCTTTTTATATCCTTGGATCACATATTTATTGAGGAATAGTTCTTAAGTCTTATAAGTTTGTAACAGTTACTTGTGCATCGGACCATCAGAACTTTATTAGAGAAACTTGCAAAGATCTTTTCCCAGTTATCAGTTTTCCTTCTGATTCCTACAAAATGCCTATTTTAATCTGTGTGATCCTCTATCACTTGTTTAGTCAGGAATTTTCCCCTACCTACACATTTTTTGCTCCTTTAATGTGTTATCATATGACTGGATATCTGCTATGCTACTGTGTTTATGTTGTATAGCTAATCAATTCTACTAAAATCTCTCTTATGCCATATCACTTTAATAATTTCTGCTTTCTAGTACAATTTGAGATCTGGTACTAATATGCTTCCTTTTTCATTATTATTTTGACCTTCTGACCCTCTGTTTTCACTGATTATCCTCTTCATCTTTGCCTCCTGACTTTCATGCTCCCTTCAAGTCTCAGAAAAAGTCCCAATCCTTATAAGAAGTCTTTTCCAATCCTCCTTAATGTTAATGCTTTGTCTCTTAGACTTGTGTCTTTTATCTAAAACATATTTTCAGATTAGCAATATTTCAAAAGAAAACATAGACCAAAAACAGCTCACAAAAAACCTCAAGAAAAATATGGAAGTAAAAAGAAAAGTATGCTTCTATCTGCATTCAGTCTCCATCAGTTCTTTCTCAGGAGGTGGACAGTATTTTTTTTAAGTTAAAAGCATTTTATTGAGTGTAATTTTTATTGTGGTATGATTAGTAAATAATGTGTTTATCATTTCTGCTTTTCTACATTTTTGGTGAAATCTTTATGCCCCCAAATATTGTAAATCACTGCAAATGAGTGATATGCAAGGTATGTTCAGATGAGGGACTTCATTCAGATGAGGGACAGTTCCAATTCAGTAATCATCAGACATATATCATCTCTACATTTTCTGAAGTTTTATTTAGGTCCTTAATTTCTTTCTTATCTTTTGGATAGTTTTGTCTAGGTCAGAATGTTGTATGTTAAGGTCCCTCACTATTATATTTTTCAACTTTTCTCCCTCCCACTAGGTTATTTTTAGTATGTAGGTACTATGTTAACATGTGTATCTATATTAATTATTGATTTTGATTCTTTAACAGAATACTTCTTAGGAGCACAATTAAGTATGATTTTCTGAGTTATCTCATTTTAATCTTTCTTACTGAAGTATTAATTAGGATTAGAATTGTTGCTTTTTTTTTAAGTTCAGCTCAAGCATAAGAGATTTTGCTACAGCTCTTCATTTTATTCCTATATATTTTTGAATTTCAAATGTTTCATTTGTAAACAACATACTGAATGGTTCTACTTTCCAATAAATTCTTTTATCCTTTAATGGGTAAGTTTATCTGGTTCCCAGTTATGACTTAAATGTATATTCCCTTTCATCCAATCCTCTTATATTTTTTTTTCTCTCTTTACTTTTACATCCCTATTTGTAAATAACAGAATGATAGGAGAGAGGGATTTTTGTGACACTTGTGATCTCATTAGTGTTGTGTTCTAAGTTCCTTCTCCACTGTAGCTCATCCTCCCCCTCCTTATTTTATCCCATATTCTAAGTATTTACTTTCTTCCTTTCCTTTTAATTCTGCCTTCATGGTCCTCCTTCCAACATTCAAGATTATTTTCTAATGATTATTCTCTTAACTACACTGTTATCCCTCTCTTAGATTGCTGTATAGCTCTAAATTTTTCTTATTCACTTTTATTTCCCTTTTAAGTTTACTGTATTTCTTCATTGTAATCTCTCTGTATGTAATTATATCCAATCTTCCTTTGATCTGATTCAAATGAAAGTGAGGTTCATGAGATGCCCCTTCCTTGATACTTCTTTTACCCATCTATTATAAAATAGTAATTTTAGTCTTTTACACATCTATTATACATTAGTAATTTATTTTCTTTTTTATTCTTTACTCAATAGTCTAGTTCCCTGTCTCTCCTATTTTTGTCTTCTCCCAATACCATAAAAAAAAAAAGAACAAAATTTCCCATAAACCTACTGTAATTTTAACCTTTATATATAAACCTTAAAAATGTTAGGGTTCTGAGAAGACTTTTTTTCTGATCCCCCTACTAACATGTAAATAATCAGATATATGTTATTTTCTATGTTTTCTTTCCCCATGGTACTTACTTTACAATTTCTAAATGTCTACTAAGTTTTGTCTTTTTAATCAGGAATGCTTGGAAATCCTCCATTCCATTAATGATACATTTTTTTTCCTAAGGATTATATTTAGTTTTGACAGATGGATTATTCTTGATTGTAAATCTTATCTTTTGCCTTTTGAAACTTCTTATTCCAAGCTCTCCTCTTCTATATATTGGCAGTTGCCAAATCTTGAGTAATCCTTTTTACACTTTTTTTGATATTTTAATTCCTTCTTGTGGGCTGTTTAAACTGTTTTGTTTTTTTTTTCTCTTTGAAGTGGCAACTCTGTATTATAGTTACAATGTTGCTGGAAATTTTCATTTTAGTCTTTTGTTTGGTAAATGAATTATAGATTTTTTATATTATTACTTTGTCATCTGGTTCTAAGACTTCTGGGCAATTTTCACTTAGAATTTCCTAAAAAATGTCTCTAGCCTTTTCCCTGAGTGACATTTTTGGGTTATCTGATAATTCTTATATTCTCTCTTCTTGACCTATTTTTCAGTTCAGTTCTTTCTGCTCTTCTACTTTGATTTTTCTTCTGGTTTTACCCCCACCTCCCACCCCCAATTTGGGGGTTTTGTTTTGATAGGTGGCACAATAGATAAAGTGCTAGACCTCAAGTCAGGAAGGCCTCTATGTTCAAATCCTATCTTAGACACTAACTAGTTGTGTATTACTGAACATATCTCTTTAACCTCTGTTTTCCTCAATTGCCTCATCCTTAAAATAAGGACACTAATAGCACCTATTTCTCAGAGTTGTTTTGAAGTTCTAATAAGGTAATATTTATAAATTACTTAGCATGGTAACTGACATACAGTGGGTACTATATAAATGTTATTGTTATTATTACAGTTGCCACTGTTTTCTGTCTGGCCCCTTCTAATTTCCAAGGCATTTGGTTCTTATGTAAGATTTTCCACTGTTTGTTCTAAGGTGTCAAATTTCCTTGCAAGTCTTTCTTCTCTAGCTTTTCTACTCTATATCTCTTATTCATTTCCTCTTGGGATTCCTCATCTTCTTATGGCCAAGTTACTTTTTGCTCTAAGGCTCTACCTGGACTCTTTGGGGTTTATCCCTTGAGAGACTTCCATATCCATGTATTTCTTCACGGTGGCTGGAGTTTTTGTTTGTTTATGGAAGGGGGAAGATATAATAGCAATGCCCACTGAAAGTTTTGGGTGCTGTTTTTTTGGAGAGAAATATCTGACTTATTGAAAATATTAAATAAAATGTGATAAAGGATTGTGATTATTATCTCAGTTTTATCATCTGAAAAGATCTCTATAAAAATTACATGTCCTACATGAACTGATGCAGAGTTAAACAAGCAAAACCTTTTGGTTGATCAACACTGTTGATCAGCTGTGAAAGACTTTGCTACACACTCATGAATACAATGATCCAGGACAATTCTGAAGGACTTTTGACAAACAAAAAATGTTGTTTAATACCAAAGAAAGAACTGTTGCAATCAGAATGCAGATTAAAGCATACTAGTTTCCCCTTTACTTCATTTGGGTTTTCTTATTTTAGGTTTTGGTTTTATATGAGTATCCTCTTAGAACAATGACTAATATGGAATTATGTTCTGCATGACAATACATGTATAGCCGAGATCAAATCTGTATCTTATAATTTCAGAAAATGTATTTTGAAAATTATTACATGTAATTGGGAAAATAAAAAACCTAAATTAAAAAATTACTTGGACTTGGGCATAGAGGATAGAATACTAGACCTGGAGTCACAAAGATTCATCTTCCTAAATTCAAAATTGGCCTCAAACATTTTCTAGCTGTGGGACCCTGGGCAAGTCACTTAACCAGACTTGTCTCTGTTTTCTCATCTATAAAATGAGCTGGAGAAATAAAATAGCAAACCACTCTAGTATCTTTGTCAAGAAAATTCAAAATGGAATCATGAAGAGCTAGACATAACTTAAATGGCTGAACAACACACAAAAAATAAATTACTGTTTAAATTCAAATTAGAATGATAAACTAAGAATGAAGAAAGGAAAAATAAAATGGACAGAAAAAATTAGAGAAATAGTTCTACCAGAATTTTATATGCACAATATGCATATTTCAAATTAAATTTCACATAGAGTTCAAGTTACACAAAACCTAAATTGTTATTATGTTTTGTTGTGAAGGAAATCTACCAACAAAATTAATCATATGATCTTAGTAAAGCATGGAATTTGGGGGTTTTCACATAAGACAAACCATGGGGGACAATACTTAACTAAATATGATCTTTTTTTTTAAGGAAAATATTCCAAGAATTTAATTTTTCCTTTTTTTTATAAGTTAAATTAACTGGAAAAATATTCTATCCTCTATATCCTTTTTTCTTGCATTTACCTGAGAACCCCCAGTCACTGGGACAAGGCATGCACAGAGGTTTGCAATGAGACTCTCCAAGGAGAAATTCAGACTATCCACATGCACAGTGTAAATTAGGCCCAGGCAAGCCTGCAAAGAAAATGAAGGCACATAATGAACACAGAGGCACAAGTACTACTTCTCTATCCCATGAAATTCAGGTTTCACCTTCAGCCTAATGAGGCATCTTTTATTGAGAATGCATAATGAATTTCATGAAGGAAATATTATTTTATGAAATTTTACTCTATAATAGAAACTTGGTCAAAAAGGTTTTTATGTTTGGTTTCTACTTCCTCCATTAATTCTGGAGAAAAGTTGCTGGTTTTCCTTAACAAACCTTGAAAATTCTCCCAAGTTTTTAAAAGCAAACATTTAAAAATTTCCTTTAGTTTTAAATCTTACCAACCCAACAAATTTGTTCCAAAATAGTTTTTTTTATCTATTTTACTCATTATTTAATGTAGCTACATTAGCATACATATATATAGCATAAAGGGAAGCTGATTCAGAATCTGTAAGACCTGAGTTCAAATCCAGCCTCTGATCCACATTATATGATCATAGACAAGGTATTCTCAGTGCCTTAGGAAACTAAGTCTGTAAATTGAAGAGCAACCTGACTGGAAAGGGAGTTTCCCCACCAGAAATTTTCTATATTAATGAAGTCATAGGCCTAATCTCCTCTTCCTAAAGAAGAGAATAATTTATTTGTTTCAGGTTATGGTGAGAAAAGACTTCTCTTAAGAGAGGACAGTGAATTTTTTTCATCTTTTAAAAAGAGTTTGTATAGATTTTTTTGAAAGTTTTCCTTTGTTTAAAATTTCCCTTGTATCTGGACCGCGATTTTTTAATTCAGACAAGTTAACATTTTTTAGTTTTTTCTTGTCACCTAATTTATGAGTCATGTGAATCATTTCCCTAAACCATGCATCATGTCATCATCATTTAATTCTGAAAATTTACAAACAAAATTAATTACTGGCATGTGAAAATATTCTGTCCAAGGAAAAAAAAAACTCTTGTGACTCCACTGTGTAACCCATGAGCTTGATTTGGTACAGGTAGAACAAGTAAGACCCTCTAACAGTCTCCTTGTTTTACTTGCACTTGAGAGCCCATCTTCATACTCATTACATTCTTCCAAAGGTTTAGTTTGCTTGGAATAATTTAAAAAGTAAGTATATCTTTATGATAAAAATCATGTCATACAGGTCATGTCATATCACACATGCCAAGGATTAAAAAATAGATTTTCAGTTTGGAATAACCACATTAATTTATCACGTATTTTATCCATCACACAAGGATTTTCAGTTTGGGTTAATTTCATGTTCTTAAACTTAAATTAAATTAAGACATTTTAAATATAATAAGTTTGTCATATATTCATTAAAAAAAGATTTACAAACTAGCACAGATCATATATGATAGGTATGAGAGTCTTTACCCTAAAAATTTCTGGATAATCTAATCTGGACACCAAAACCAAGCTTTTGGGAGCAAATACTTCTGCAGGCTGAATTAATCCAGTCACCTCTTCTTCACCTTCAATCTCTTCTTGTTTTGTTCCCTAAAAACAAGAGAGAGAGAGAAAGAGAGAGAGAGAGATCAATAAAGAGAAAGAAATATTATCCTTGGTTTGTACCTCACAGTACAAAGAGTGTACAAAGAGTACAAATGTCATGAGAAGGCATAAACCTTTACCAACTAAGAGTGGATGAAAAGAAAGCATTACAAAGTAACCAGATAAAGGCAATTTAAAATTAGAAATCAAGAAGAAAGTTACTCTAAGAAAGGCGGTCTGATACAGTGTTGAAAAAGAAAAGTCATAAAAACTGGATTCAAATTCTACCACTTAATGGTTGTGTCACCTTGGCCAAATCATCCCTTCCTATTTCTCTGTTTTCTCATCTTATAAACAAGGGGGTTAGCTTAGATATGGCCTCTGAGGCTCCTTTCAACTCTAAATCTATGATTCTGTGGAAGATTTCTGATGACTTTGGGTTCTTAGCTTTAGACTATGCCTAAGTACCATCAGGATAGAACACTTCAGATTGGGCCTGGAAACAAATTGCAAGCATCAGCTTAAACTAAGTATAAAGAAGGTTATTATCCAAAGCCTGATTTATGTAGTCTGAAGAAATTTTCTGGCAATAGCAGCTCATCGAGGCTATTAGCTGGCTATTTGGGTAAATGGTGGATTTGATGAAAAACCACAATAGATGAAACTACAGCTCATTGAGAACAGTGAGTAGCTCAGTAGATTGAGAGCCAGGCCTAGAGATGGGAGGTCATGGGTTCAAATTTGACCTCAAATACTACGAATCTGGGCAAGTCACTGAATGACACTGTGATCCTTACTACTCTTCTGCCTTAGAATCAATATACAGTATTGATTCTAACACTAAAGGGTTAAAAAAAAAGAAATTATAGTTCATTTAAAACATCAAAATAGAGAATACTTAAATCATTGTTCATAAAACTCTTAAATTCCATTCAGACATAAAGTTGTAAAAAAGCCCTTGGTAGACTATATTCTCTAAATAGAAACTCTATTAGAATTACAAGACTTATGTTTTGTAGTGCTTACTTAAAATAATCACTTTTACTAAATCAGAGGATTCAGAGCTAAATGTGACCTTACAGACCAGTCAATTAAAATGAATACTATTACTTGAAATGAAAACACATTATTCTTAGAAATGGGTCTCATCTTTCACATAGACTTTACTGTTTAATATTTTTATAAATCTCAGAATGTTCCATGTAGACCACTAGATTGACTTTTTTTTTTTTTAAAGATTGGCTCTTAATGGTATGGATGGCATTGGTCATACTACTTTGTACCAGCAAAGGTAAGCATAAAACTATGAAGCACAAATGATTTAAGGACAAACATATCCTTTGTATTTTGACCTTTTTGTTTGATGACTTTTTAAAACTTCCCTTCTGTTTTGGAACCAATCAGTTCCAAGGCAGAAGAGCAGTAAGGGCTAGGCAATGGGGGTGAAGTGACTTGTCCAGGGGGTTACACAGGTAGGGAGACCAGATTTGAACCAGAACCTTCCACCTCCAAGCCTGGTTCTTAATTGACTGAGCCACCTCTCTGTCCCCCTAGCTATTCTGCCCTTTCTAAGCTTTATACCAGTCAAAAAACCTTTGGCACATATAGTTAACAAACTGTTATAAAAAAATAAAACCAACAGAGGGCATGTATGATTTACATACAAACAAAAATAATTTCATATAATAACTAGATTTTGGTCGTTGATGTTAAGTTGAAAAAAATAGTATTCTTTATAAGTCGACAAATGTTTCCTAAATTTTTCCTGTTCCTAAGACACTGTATTAGATACTATACAAATCATAAGCTAAAAAGAGAGTCCTTGCTCATTAAGAGCTTATTATAATAACATTTTGCATTTATGTCACCAACTTTACTATTTTTGGAGCATTTTCACATATATTATTTCATTTTATTGCAGGGAAAGGATTTTGATCCCCCATTAGCAAAAGATTGTTGGAAGGGAGTTGGTATAACCTCTACTATAGAGTGAAGTGATAATTTATGTCTCTGTTGTATGGGGGCAGAGTAAATGATGATGGCAAAGCACCTTAAGATTTGCAAAGGACTGTACATATATCATCTCACCTGATAATCCTGTGAAATAGGTGCTATTATTAACTCCATTTTATAGATGAGGAAACAGATTAAGAGAGATTACGTGATTTGCCCACAGCCACATAGTTAATAAGCATATGAGTCTGGATCTGATTACTTCAAGTTTAGCTTTTTTATTTGCTAGGCCACCTGCCTATTAAGAAATCCAGCCTGTATTGGCTCAGTCTTATTATCAGAGAGAAGAAAGTTAAGGAAATATGCAGATAATCTGCAAAGGGATTCAAATTTGTCCCTATGTGACTATAAATTAGAGTATAGGAGGGGAGATTACATATGTATGAGGACCAGAAGGCAGAGCATAAGGTTGTGGCCAATGCCAGTTTTCTATACTTCTTCCTCAAAAGTCTCAATAATTTGTTAAATAAAGTAAAGGAATTACAATAAAAGGGTAAAAAATGGAAAACTCCAAAAATTCCCACAGAAAATTAAAAGAATACAAGCAAACAACAAAGGCTACATTCTCAGTCTCCTGCTCCCTTAGTGTCCACCTCTAACTTACTTTTTCTAGTGAACTTCTAAGATGTGTCAACAGCAATTGCTGAGGTAAGGAAAACTTGCAACTAGATATTAGTGGGGTGGACAATCACTAGATGCTCTTAGAGGCCACTCTAGTACTCTTCACAATAAGGTCTGTCTTCATCCATACCCAGAGAAGTAACTGCAGAATCACAGGATTTGAGAGATGGATGGGACCCTAAAGGTCATCTGGTCCAACGTGTTCCTGATGAAACTCCCAACCATAATATGTCTAACAAAGGGTCAGCCAGGTTGAATACCTCCTATGAGGGGGGGAATCGACTACCATCCCAGGTGGCATATTCCACTTTTGAATTATTCTAAATTTTAAATAAGATTTCCCTAATATCAAGCCTAAACTTGCCTCTCTGCAGTTTCCACTCATAGTTTTTGATTCTGAGGCCAAATAGAACAAGTCAAATAATCTGCACTAGAGTCCTCAAATACTTGAATACCATCCCCCTACTATCAAAAAGGCTTCAGGTTAACTGCTGATAGGTTGGGCAGCTTATACTGGCATAATCATCAGAAGTTACATTTAGTGGTTTCCTACCATCAACTCCCATTCCTGGGACACTAGGAAGTAGACAGAAAGAATTTTAGGAAGAAAAAAAATGTGCTTGGAAGGGAATCAGGAAACCAGAGTGTAGATTCAGTTAAGCTGAAAGCCCTTGAATGAAGATAACTGGAGGCAGAATGAGAAATGGTATAGGAAGCAGGGGAAGTTCTCCAAACCAATAAGCATTTAATAACTCTAATGCACATTTTACTATTATGGGGCTAAGTTAGTGGAGATTCAAAAAAATCAGTTTTCAACTTCAAGAAGCTAACACATTACTAGGAAAATATAACCTATAAAGAGATAAGCATATAATTGTAGGAATGGTGAGATCAGTAACAAATAGGGGCATCAGAAAAAGATCCCTGTAGGAAGCAGTAATGTGGCACTGCTACAGCTGAATCCCTCAGACAAGATGGTGAAGATTCAATGGATTTGGCCGTATAGGTACCTAGAGATTAAGGCTGTATCACCTCAAGCAGAGTGAATAATGTAGTCATCAATGACCCTCTAAATTAACTTCAGTTATAAGGTTATATGCTCTGATGTAATAAAAATGTCAATATTACCTCAATTACTGAATTTTTTAAAAATTATGGAATCAAAGGAATACTTTATAGAACTAAAAAAAATAGAAAAATGCAACAAGAGGAATAAAAGATCAAGAACCACAAAGAAAATAGTTTTGTTTTTTTTTTTCTTAAGGAAAGAAGGGGGTCTAACAGAAACAGATCTCAAACTATACTACAAAGTAGTAATCATCAAAATGATTTGGTACTAGTTAAATAGAAAGGTCTAACAGTGGAATGGATTAAGATACACAACAGATAGAAGAACACGAACCTAGGAAACTAGACTCTGCCTGTTATTACACCAGTAATAACCTAATTGGGTAATAAATTACTGAGAAAATTAGAAAGCAGTATGGAAAAAATTAGATTTAGACAAATTCTCTATATCATATACAAAGATAAATCTAAAATGAATTTATAATTTAGATATTAAAAGTCACATCATAAAGAAAGTTAGAAGAATAAAGAAGAATTTGGCTTTAAGATCTATGGATAAGGGAAGAATTCACAACCAAACAAGGGATAGAGAGGATCACAAAAGATGAAAAGGACAATTTTAAGTATATGAAGTTATATTTAAAAATTATATAAAATTACAATGTTTTGCAAAAATAAAATCAAATAGCTAAAATAAGAGGAAAGATAATTAACTGGGAAAAAATCTTTGGAACAAATTCATCCAATAAAGGTCTCATTTCTAAGACATGCAATAATAATAATAATGATAACTGCATTTATATAAGTAACTAACTTAAATTCATAAGAATAATAGTCATTCCTCAATTGCTATGTGGTCAAAGGATATGAATAAAAATATGAAAAAAAATGCATCAAAACACTAAAAACTGGGAAATGCAAATGAAAGTAACTGAGATGTCATCATACATTGATCTATTTGGAAAAGATGATAAAACAGGAAAATGATCAATAGTAGAAGAATTGAGGGAAAATCAAGCACATTTATATGCTATTGGTCTGGCCATTCTTGAAAGTAAATCAGATCTGTGCCCAAAGCTACTAAACTGTGCAGACACTATGACCCAACAATGCTGCAAAAAGAGTGAATAAAGTTGAAAAGGCCTTATATGTACAGAAATATACACAATAATGCTTTTTATAGTGGCAACAGATTGGAAGCTAACAGGATGCCCATCAACTGGGAAATGGCTGAGTAGCTCAGGGTTTATACATATAATGAAAAACCATGGTATGGTAAGAATTACAAAAAGGATAATTTCAAAGAAATTCTGTAATAACTATACATTTGATGACGAAGAGTGAAGTAAGGAAAACCACGAGAATAATTTACAAATAATAAAATATAGTAAAGACAATCAGCTTCCAAAGACTGAAGAACTCTGATGAGTGCACTGACCAACCACAATTTCAATGGGACAGACACCGACATTGTTGGACAGAAGCAAAGTCCAAATGTGAGAATTTATTTTGCTTGACTATGCATATTATAGTGGTTCAGTTAAGTGGTGATAAAGGTTTGAACTAATGATGGATGGTCTGTCTTATCAGTAGAGTGTGCAAGTAATACTGGATTTAGTACTCTAATGGCAGGCTCTGCTATTACTACCTCTGTGGCCTAGGGTAGGTCACAATCTTTCTGGGTCTCAGTTTCCTCATCTGTAAAGTAACAGGGTGGAAAAAGATGTCTGATATCCCTTCCAGCTCTAAATTCTATGATTGTAAGAAATTGTTGATGAATGAATAAGAATAACTTTCCAAAAGTAAATATTGATTTATATTTTATTTTCAGGATGAGGTATGCTATATATAATTATTTCTAAGAATTTAATTATAAAGCACACATTGGAATTAAGCTGATTTTTAGAATCCCTGGAAATAACAAAATCTGATGAACATTAAGGTACCAATAGATGTCTGCACACAAAGAATCCTATGCTTCATATGTTTCTTAATGAACTCAAAGTGACAAAGGAATGATTGAAATTCCTGGAAAGGATAAACATATCCACATTGTAAAATTATCCAGCAGTATTCTCAGAAGTCAGCTAAAAAAAGGTAACAATTTAAAATAAATGGTAATTAACCTACTTTAATAACAATGCAAAATAAAACATTTAAAATTATGTTCTAGAAGTCTCCTTCTTCTATGAAATCTCATTCAGTGTAGTGAGCAGTCAACAACAGGAAATAGAAAATACCTACTCCCATAAACCAGTAAAGGGAAAACATTTCCATTATTATCCTTATCATTTCTTATTACAGATGTTGATTCTCATTTTGTAGGCCTGTTGTGAATCACAAGATGTTTTTATTCTTAATTCAGAATATTCACCCCAGGAGAATAAGATGTTCCAAGTTTAAAGATAAATTCCCATTCTCTATTTCCAAGCAGAATGTACTCTATGACAAAAATACACACTGCAGGTTATGATGTAACATGGGCTTGATCCATCAGAAGGCATTAAGGTACTTGGCAATAATTTATTATTTCCATAAATGCTCAATTGATCATGTAAGGCATGGGGCCAAACTCTAATAGAAATGAGGCCCACCAAAAATTATATAAGGATCCCCATGGGTGCATAATTGACTTAGAAAATAAAATATTAACATTATCCATGCTTTGTTGTATTTTTATTTATTCTTCTTCAATTACATTTTAAAGTTCAGACAGTACTTGGGCTTGTTCTGGGTTACATGTAGCTTGCTGGTAGTATATTTGACACCTCTGGTGCTGTTGAGTTTTATGATGCCTACGTTTCTCCCAAAACACTATTTTATATATGTTGGAAAGAGCTGAGACCTGTCAGAAAAACTTGGCACTGACTGGAAAATGAGCTATTTATGCAATTGAAAATTTTCTTCATATTCCCATGGATGATTTTTTTTTCTGTGTTGGTTACTGTAATTGTAAAGTTTTGTAGAAATCTTTCTTGAATTATCTCAGTTTAAGTTCAAGGAGTAGTCTTTTTTGTTTTCATAGACTCATATAATTATAGATATTAGGAGTCTGTGTGATCTTCCAGTCCTAACCCTATATTTTACTCTTAAAAAGGTTTTTTTGGATGATTTCTGTTTTTTTCATTATGGTCATTTCCAGAATACCCCCCCCCCCCATCTATCTAAGAAGCTTTCCTTCATAAAAAAGAAAATAATAAACTAAACTATTTGAAACAGGAACCACAACTGATGTTTTATGCAACATTCTGAAGCTATAGTCTCCAGGCTTTGTCCAAGGAAAAGAGAAAAGATGTATTTTCTCATCTTTTCTCTGAAGTCAACATAGGTCATGATAATTAAACAAAATAGCTTCATTTTCTGTTGATGAAATGATAGTGTTATAATATTTGTGCATATTATTTTCCTATTTCTGCTTATTTGGGTGATATTCAATGGAAGCAGAAAAATAAATTATATTTATAGAGATATATTGTAGACCACCTGGATAGAAGTCAGATGAGGAATTTGGGAAACATCATAAAAGTGTGACAGAAGCATTATGTGAGGTGATTAGAGACTTACAGGCATTTGTAGGTACACATTCCCTGATAATAAGTTTGCATCTTGTCTTAAGGATAATTTTATTCTTCAAAAGTTATGCAAAGCAGTATGGGGAAAGTGCTATTCTATACAATCTGTTTCTGACAAAGGAGGCAGACTTCTTTGTTGAAGTAAAAATGACAGGAATTTTAGGGACAAATGATTATTATAAAATTCATGATGATGAAAGATAGATAAGTCATAGAAAGTCTGACATAAATATTGCAAAAGGAGAAGAGATTTACAAGTGTTCAGAGAAAAGATTAGTATTTGCACTAGTATTTTGTAGGAGAAACTGGCCAAGGAGGATGTCTCTTAAAGAATTATATTTCAAACATACAAGCTAAATCCTTATGGGAAAGTAAAGGAGGGCACTATCTAAAGAAAAAATAAAATATTGGCTCTTTGAAGTCAGGTACTAATTTTCACTTTAATCTTTGTATTCCCAGTACATAGTAGGTCTTTAATAAATGGTTGTTAGTTTGGAGAGCAATGAGAATACACTGAGAACTCAACCCAGATTTTTATAAAGACACATGCAGAAGAAAGAAACACTCAGAATATTCTTTAGGGAGATACAGACATAAGCAATTGGAGAAATATTAATTGCTCATGGATACATCAGTTGAGCCAATGAAACAAATGACAATACTGCCCAAATAAACTAAAAAAAAATTAGTTAGCCAATGCCACATGCCAAGGAAATTATCAGACGATTATTTTATAGAGCTTGAAAAAATAATAAAACATCTAGAGAAACAAAAAGTTAAGAACCCCAAGGAAAATAGTGAGTGAACAAATGAATAAATGAATGAAATGTTTGTTAAGCACTTACTATGGGCAAAGCACTATTTATTCTATGTGCTGCAGATACAAACTAAACAGCTTTCTGTTCTTAAGGAGTTGATGTTCTCCTAGAGAAATGATGGTGATGAACCTTTTAGAGACAGAGTGCCAGGCCCCACCTGCACACACAGACCAACTGCCATGCTTGCTCCCCAAGTGCCAGGTGTGCCCCCCTTTATCCCACACAGGGGAGGGAGAAAGAGCTCCCATTGGGTTGCTGGGCAGAGGGGCAGGTAAAGTGAGGAATGTCCTCAGCAAGTATAGAGATGGGGTGGAGAGTGGTCTGAGTGCTCTTCTGCCTGTGAGCTGCAGACCTTACCCACTGTGTGCTCTCATTGGGCTGCTGAGAGGGTGTGTGTGTGTGAAAATATGTCATCAGGCATGGTGGAGAGGGGGAGGGAAGCAGCTCTGCCTGAGTCCCTCTGCCTTTGTAGTAATAAACTCTGGGGGAGGGGGACAGGGGCAGGGGAGACATGTGCCCACAGAGAGTCCTCTGCATGCCATCTTTGGCATCCATGCCATAGGTTTGTCATCACTGTCTTAGAGACAACACATATGGCTAGTTTTAGCCATTCCATGTTCTGTAGAATTTAATGGCAAGGCAGATAGTAATGATTCTTCTTTGATGTCATTCCTCATGTTAAACCATTTGACAACGCCAAGGACCTCGATGACTAGAACTAACCTTTTCCATTTTTTTGTCTTCAGTAGTTCTGGCTGTTGCAGTGGTAGGAGAAGGTGCCTCTTGATATAGGTTTCCAGGATGAGGGCTGAGGGAACTGAGTTAGAAACATTGCTATATCCAAACACACTTGGGTTCAGGGTCCTAGGCAGTCTCCATTAGTATACAAGGGGAAATGGTGGTTAAGGTGATGGTGATGTTATAAGGGTTTCCCAACCCTTATTGATTATTGGTATTGGATGGTATTACCAATAAAATTGTCTTGTGTTGACAGATTGTTGTTTTGACTATTGGGAAAGATGGCTTCCCAAATAGTTTTAAAAATTCCAGCTCAGGCCAGACTTATATAAAAACTATTTATTGGAAGTATTTAAAAATTAGGAAAAAGGAAAAGGAAAAGGAAACAAGTAAGAATATATTTATCCTAAATCTAAATCTTCTCATTGTACCCAAAACTGAACTTTTAGGACTCACAAGAATCTGCTTCTCCTTGATACAATCAAGGCTAAGTTAATCTTCCTATGCTATCTATTAACCCAATTTCTAACTATCTATTCTAAAACTAAAATTTATAAATTATAACAATGAGAAAGATTTTATTTCTTTCCTGCTGGTTAGATGGAGAAAACCAGCAAACCAAAATCTTCACAGCTTTTCTACCTTTTGCCACCACTGGCAAAGCAGTGACAATCTCCTTCTTACTTGGATAATCAATTTTTTTGCCACCACAAAGAACGAGGCTATAAATATTTTTGTATAAGTCTTTTTTCCTTATGATCTATTTGGGGTAAAAACCCAGCAGTGATATGGCTGGGTCAAAGGGCAGACAGTCTTTTAACTCCCTTTGGGGCATAGTTCCAAATT
Organism: Monodelphis domestica; assembly: GCF_027887165.1. Taxonomy (NCBI): domain Eukaryota; kingdom Metazoa; phylum Chordata; class Mammalia; order Didelphimorphia; family Didelphidae; genus Monodelphis; species Monodelphis domestica. The sequence continues at coordinate 62,314,949 of NC_077232.1, read as the reverse complement.
GCCCTCCAGAATGGTTGGATCAATTCACAACTCCACCAGCAATGCATTATTTTGCCACTTCCTCTCCAACATTTATTTCTTTCCTTTGCTGTCATATTAGCCAATCTGCTAGGTATGAGGTAGTATCAGTTGTTTTGATTTGCATTTCTCTGATTATAAGATATTTAGAACACTTTTTCATGTGCTTATTGATAGTTTTGATTTCTTTATCTGAAAATTGCCTATTCATGCCCCTTGCTCATCTATCAATTGGGGAATGACTTGATTTTTTGTACAATTGATTTGGCTCCTTGTAAATTTGAGTAATTAGACCTTTGTCAGAGATTCTGTTATAAAGATTGTTTCTCAATTTGTTGCTTCCCTTCTAATTTTGGTTATATTGGTTTTGTTTGTACAAAACCTTTTTAATTTAATGTAAATCAAAATTATTTATTTTACATTTTGTAATATTCTCTATCTCTTGCTTGGTCTTAAAATCTTTCCTTTCCCATAGATCTGACAGGTAAACTACTCTATGTTCACCTAATTTACTTATAGTTTCCTTCTTTATATTTATGTCATTCACCAATTCTGAAAATATCTTGGTGTAGGATGTGAGATGTTGATCTAAACCTAATCTCTCCCATACTGTTTTCCAATTTTCCCAGCAGTTTTTGTCAAATAGTGGGTTTTTATCCCCAGAGCTGGGATATTTGGGTTTAAAATAGACTGTCTTGCTGAGGTTATTTACCCCAAGTCTATTCCACTGATCCTCCCTTCTGTCTCTTAGCCATATTGTTTTGATGACCACTGCTTTATAGTACAATTTAAGACCTGGTACTGCTAAGCTCCTATCCTTCACATTTTTTTTTCATTATTTCCCTTGATATTCTTGATCTTTTGTTCTGCCAAATGAACTTTGTTATATTTTTTTCGAATTCAGTAAAGAAGTTTCTTGGTAGTTTGATAGGGATGGCACTGAATAAGTAAATTAATTTGGGTAGCATTGTCATTTTTATTATGTTAACTTGTCCTATCCATGAGCAATTAATGTTTTTCCAATTGTTTAGATCTAGTCTTAACTGTGTGGAAAGTGTTCTGTAGTTGTGTTCATGTAGTTCCTGTGTTTGTCTTGGCAAATGAATTCTTAAATATTTTATATTATCTAGGGTGATTTTAAAATGGATTTTCTTTTTCTAACACTTGCTGCTTTAATTAACTCTTATTAACAAATATTCTATTACAGTCCCCCAGTGTGAAATTTGGGAGAAAATTCATTTCCTCCTCAAATTAATGGAACTATCTAATACCTAATTTAATAATTTATCCCCAAATAGAACTATTTCCTTAACCTTGTAGCAGTCACTATTCTACACCTAAACTGAACATACTTATTCTTAGATAGAAAAGAAAAGAGAAAACAAGGAAAAATATTTGCAAAATGCAAATCAAAACACAGTTACAAAGTCCAAATGCAAAATTCGCAACAATGCAATAACAAAAGAACAAATAAAACAATTTCCTGTACTAGTACAGAAAGGAAAATCCCATTTAAAGATAAAAACTCCAAAATTTATCTTACCAATACTATGAAAATAGAAACAATTTAAACTTTAACTTTTCTAATAGAAATCAATTCTTACCTAAGGATAAAAACTTCTAACCATCTTATCACTACAGTAACTGCTAACTTTCCCTATTCTATTCTATTTATATGAAAGAAAACATTCTTATCCAATGCAAACTACAACATAATAGCATGCAAACAAAACTATGTACACAACCTGTTTTATAGAATTATACAAAATTTTGGGTATATATATGTATATATATATATATATACACACTGATATACATAACTACATACCTATAAAAAAGAAGTCACTCTTATTGAATAATTATACAAAAGTCCATTTATACATATATATACACATACACACACACACACATATATATATACACACATGTACAGGAAAGAAATCATACTGTTTGAAGAATTTAAAATTCCCACTCCCCATTTGTGAGTAAAATGGATCTATAGAGTGGATATAAAATCCTCATAAGTAAGCTATCTATGTATCTAGTATGTCCCTATATAATATGTTGCTATCTAGAACCCTTAAAATTTCTATGTGATATGGTATGTGTTATAATGATGCTATTCCTATCTAAAGTGTTCATATTCACCCGTTACTGTAATTATCCTAAAATACCAATCTGTCCTGATGGAAACAATGAAATACACAGAGTTCTATCCTCAGAATCTTGGTCTGCAGTTTTTCTACTTTAACCTGCATCAGCTGCTAGGAATTTTTATGCTGCGAACTTTTCTTGTTTATTATTCTCATAGAATGTTGCTAATTTGTCCTGTTTGTCTTTGTGAGTAACAATGTTCTTATAATATGTTTTTTCAAACAGAACTTTGTCCTTAAGGAATCTTGTCCAAAGTAAGTCCAATGTCCATGTGCTATTGTTGCAGTTGTCCTTGTTGTATTGTTGATGATCTTTGTGTTGTTGTGTTGTGTTGTTTTTTTTTTTGTATGTGTCCTTTTCCTCTTCTTAGCATCTTCACCTGCAGCCACTTAAACCGATATCAACCTCTTCTCCTGATGAAATCTTCACATATTAGGTGTTCTGAGCAGAATATCAAAAGGTCCTAGCCATGCTGGTTCTGTGATACTAGTCCTAGTAAAATTTTTAATATATATAGTGTCACTTAGATGTAAGTCATGCAATGTAAAGTCTATCAGTTCAGCCTGAACAAGTATTCCCAGCTCTTATAATTCTTTGATTCTGTCCTGTAGTTGTTTGAGGTATTCTGCAATACTTAAATCTCCTCTGAGCAAGGAGGCATAGACTGGCCTAAAGATGTTAGTTTGTTGTGGGGGGTGGCCAAATACCATTTCATATGGAGACATGCAAATCACTTCTGGGCCTTGTTCTTATGTAAAAAAGTCAAAAGTAGAATTTCTGGCCACTTTAAAGGAGTCTCCGAAGAGAGCTTTTCCACCATAGTTTTTACTTCCCTGTTCATCCATTCAACTTTCCCAGAGCTTTGGGAGTGGTATGGGACATGGAATTTACATGTTATCCCTAAGTTTGCATAAATCTGTTGCAAAACTGAATTCGTAAAGTGGGATCCATGGTCTGAATCAATTTGAGATGGAACTCCAAACCTTGGTACTATCTCTTTCAATAATACCTTGGCAACAAAAGTAGCTATGTTCTTATTACTAGGAAATGCTTCAGGCCGTCTTGTCAATTGATCTACAATTACTAGATAGTGCCTATAATTACCAGCCTTTGGCATTGTAATATAATCAATCTGTATATGCTCAAAGGGAGAGTAACTTATAGGTCTACTTCCAAAAGCTTTTTGTTTGAAGATGCTTTGGTTAAATTTCTGGCAAGTCTGGCAAGAAGAGGAAATTCTAGAAGCTGTTGTTTTTATGCCTGGAGCTATCCAAGATTTCTTTACATTGTCAACCATTCCCTGTATACCAAAATGACCTTGTTTATGGATGCTCTGACAGATGTGGCTATAAAAGACTCTTGGCAGTATTGGTTTTCCATATGAAGCCACCCAAATACCATTTTTGTTCTCTGCCTTGAAATTTTGTTTCCATTTTAGCACCTCTTTCTCATTGTATACTGTAGCCAGATCTTGTGGAATTATCAGGGCTTTATTTAAGCATAATTCAGGTCTGCTAGTTGCTGTGATTTTAGCAGCTGCATCTGCTCTGTTGTTTCCCCGTGCAACAGAATCTGGTTTTTTTGGTATGCACTCTGTGCATTCAGTGCACAATAGCTATTTGGTTTGGTAGTTGTAAAACTGCTAGAGGTTCAGTTACTAATTGTGCATTGGCAACTGTTTTTCCAGTAGATGTTAAGAAACCTCTTTGCAACCATAGGCTCCTGACTTTGTGACAGAACCCCAATGCATATTTGGAATCAGTGTAAATTGTCACACTCTTGTCTTTGGCTATAATACAAGCTTGCTTCACTGCAATGAGCTTTGCAGCCTGGGCACTGAGATGTGATGGCAAATCTGCTACCCACACTGTCTCAAACTCTGTTACCACTGCTTTTCTTGTGTACCATACCCCATCTCTCATAAAAGAGGATCTGTCTGTGAAAAGAATGAAGTTGAGATTCTCCAGGGTTGTGTCGGAGAGATTGTACCTTGATTTCTCAGTTATTTGGACGAATTTAGCACACTCATGCAGCTGTTCTCCAGAAGTTAGTAGCTCTAGTAACAATGTAGCATCATTTCAGGGTAATGTTCTCATTCCCTAAAAGTGTTAGCTCATATCTAGCCAGCCTCTGGTCTGAAAAGGCTTGAGTCTTATGCCTTAGCAGAAGAGCTTCAATTTTGTGCGAACACATGATGGTGAGCAGATTCCCAGAACTAGGTCTACAACCTTTGTCACTAATAGAGCTGTTGCTGCCACACCTCTTAGACATGGTGGCATCCCCTCAGCTATTGGATCCAGTTGGCCAGAATAATATGCAATAGATTTTTGTATTGGAACAAAAACCTGCATTAGCACCCCAGAGGCCACACCTTTTCTCTCATGGCTTCTTGTAATCTGATATGCCCAGAGCTGGTGCAGAGAGAATGGCATGCTTCAATTGCGAAATTGCATCCAAGTGTTGCAATGTTAATTTTAGTGGCTCCATTAGACAGTCTTTTGTAAGCTCTGTTAATGGTTTTACCAGGTCACCAAAACCTGGTATCCATTGTCTGCAAAGTCCTGTTGCTCCCAAAATTGCTTGTAGCTGCTTTTTGGTGTTAGATGCTATTAGTTTTTGAATGTATGCTATTATTTTCTCTGAGATATGCCTGGCTCCTTCTGTTAAAATAAAGTATAGATACTCCACTCTTGGCAAACACCATTGCACCTTGGACCTAGAGATCTTATGTCCCCTTTTGAAAAATTAAACTAGAAGGTGCTTGCTGTCTCTTTGGCATGCCTTGGCTGACGGTGAGGCTAGCAGGAGATCATCAAAAAATGAATCAGCCTTCTTTTTTAAAAATGAAGAATTTTGCATTCCTGAGAATTGATATGATTGTGGCTGGATTTGGTACCACTGCATGCTGCTTTACCATGTGATTATTTATGGTCCTCAGATCTTGTACAAATCGATAGACTGGTTTGCCATTTTCACCCAATTTTGGCTTTTTACTGGTAAGATCGGGATGTTATATTCAGACATGCAGGGAACTATGATCTTCGGTTTGAATAGCAATTCTATTACAGGTGTTATCCCTTCTACAGCTTCTTTTGACAGTGGGTACTGTAGGATACATGGAGCTGGAACTTCTTTTGTTTGGATATGGACTGGGACTGCTGACTTCAATAGACCTGCATCTGTAGATGATGTAGCCCATAGCCCTTCTGGAATATCATTGGGAATCTCATATGTCTGTGGCTTCTCTACTTCAGCTTCTTGGCTGTCTAAAAATGGTATTGGTAAAAGCTCCAGAGATTTTTTCTGGCAGTTCTAATGAAATGTCCCCTTCTGGTATGCATATGATGGTAGCCCTAAGCTTGCACAGTAGATCTCTTCCCAGAAGGTTTGCAAGTGAATTTGGCATCAGGAGGAAAGAATGCTCTATGCTCAAAGGACTGAGGGACACGATATGGGGTGGTAACTTCTTCACTTCTAATGGTTCCCCTTAGATTCCCACAACCTGCACAGATCCCACACCATCACATAATCTGTCTGGCAACTTATTTAACACAGACTTAGAGGCTCCAGTGTCCAAAAGACAGTCATACAGTGCATTTCCCATTTTTAGGGTGACAGTTCTGTGTGGGGTATGGACTGGGATGATGGAAGTCATAATAGCTGGATGAGGAAATCTAAACTGATCTTCCTGTCCTTCTTTCTGTAATTAATTTAATGCACTTTGTATTTCTTCTTCTTTTATATCCATTACTTTTTCTACATCTATGTCCTGTATTACCATCTCCTTAGTATTATCATTATTACCCAATCCACTTCCCTGGTAAAAAGTTCATAAGATACTTCTCCCATGTGCCCCCTTCAGTGGATCAGCCTTTGGAATGTTGCCACTGACCAACTGAGAATATTTAGGTCTTGCACCACTCTTGATATATGATTGCATTGTGGACATGTCTTCTGGTTGGGCAGACCCCTGATATAACCTGCCTTCATAATCACCAGGATAACTGGGTCTCCTATTGTGGTATGGAAACTGAAACCTATGCAGGGAATCCATTTCCTCTATATCTTTGATAATGCTTGTTGTACCTCCTGTCAGAAAAATTGATTCCCATGGTAATAGTTCCTATTCCCCCGTAAAATCACCATTATGTCTTGCCCAGGATTGACACTGCCTCATGTAGTATCCAAAATTTTTACAGAAGTAACATTGTGGACCTCTGCTATAATTCCTTTGCTGGATAAAGACCTGTCTGGGCTGTTTGAATTCTTTCATGGAAACTCTCACCACCTTTTCTTTCTTGTCATATCAGTTCATGTCCATTTTGAGATTACTAATCTCCTTCTTTAGGTCTTCCACCAAATCAAGTGTCTCATTGTCTTTCTTATCACAGTCTACTTTTAATGCCACCCTCCTAATATCTTCAAGGAACATTTCCAGCCAGCCAGGACAATTTTGTTGAAAATAATGCCAGACCATTTTACAGGAATTATTCATAAATTGCCTATGCAACTGCTTGATGTCCTTATTGGTTGCTATGTCCAAAGCCAAATACCTAAGTCAATAATCTGTCCATGTATTTGGAAGGTGTTTCCCCCACTTCTTGCCTTAGCCGCTCAAATTTTGTCCATGCCCTGAGTCTATTTGAGTGTTGCCTCATGGTGGTAATTAATGTCTCCCTAGCTCTCACCAGTTCTTCATACTCCCCAGGATTGTTTTCATCCCAACCTGGGCTAAATTCTGGCCACTCTGCTGTTTCTAACAATATCTTTTCGTTAGTAATTCATCCATCAAAATGTCTATGTCAGTGTAGGTTGGATTGCATTACTTCCTAATCATGCCTACCAGATCTTCATCAAAAGATGGGGTATTTTTTTAAAACTGTCCAGATCCAGCTGGATCTTTTGTTTTATAGTGACCAGTTTCTTGTTATTAGTCACTATTGACACCTCACACAGTGGGAACCCCCCCCCCCCAGTGTTTTCCAGCTCAGCTGCTTCTTGTTCCATTTTTGTTAGTGCTACTTTGTTTCTACCATTATCATTCTTATGAATTTGTTGCTTTAACAATGCCAGTGCATGCCCTAGTGCATTTATTGTTGCCACTAAATACTTCATTTGAACATCCCTTTCATTTCCCCTGATCTGTCATCTCTTCCAAACCGTTAGTATATTTAGGATGCAATAAAAGCCCATCCTAAGTGAGAGCAGTGCCAGTATGAGTACTGTTATTAGTGGAGTCTATGATACTATATCCAGAAACATTAGAATCAGCAGCTGATAAATGAGGATTTGGTAGCGGTATGCCTTTTAAGTATCCAGGAATTGTTATATTTATTAGTTAAGTAAGATTCCCCATGTTGAAAAATAATAATGCAAACTACATAACTATAAATACTCAGAGTCACTGCAGATCCTGCTCTGTGTAATTTGTGCTAGCACAAAGACAGGCAGCCTTTTGGAACTCTCCTTAGTGCTGAAGTTGAACTGCACCTGAAAATTCCATGAGCTGAGAAGTGCTTCCTATATCTGACTTGGTATTTGAAAATACCACTAGTATTATCTTGCCAAATTTTATAAGGGTTTCCTAACCCTTATTGATTATTGGTATTGGGTGGTATTACCAATAAAATTGTCCTGTGTTGACAGGTTGTTATTTTGCCTGTTGGAAAAGATGGATTTCCAAATAGTCTTAAAAATTCCAGCTCAGGTCAGGCTTATACAAAAACTATTTATTCGGAGTGGAATGGGGGAAGAGGTTTTTTGAAGGAGGCCCCAGGATGAGCCAACATGAAGAAGGGGAGTGGTTTTGAAGTCTACAGGAAGTAAGGTGCATGGCAGGTAGAAAAGTTGTTATGGTGACAAGGATATTAAAGATGCACACCCAGAAGAAGAGAAAGTCTCCAAAAGACCAACAAAGAAAATCAGTCTTGGACTCAACTAGATTTGATGTAAGAAATGAAATAAGAGGGTTTTTTGGGGTTTGGGGTTTTAGTTTTGTTTTTTGCTTCCTGGCTTCAAGTCTCTGTGTGAGTTCCACCTTCTGCAAGAAGGCTTTCCCAATACACCTTCATGTTAAACACCTTCCTTCTACTGATTATCTTCAATCTATCCTGAATATATCTTGTTTATATACAGTTTGCACATTGTGTAACTCATTAGACTGTAAGCTTCTTGAGAGCAGGCACTGCCTTTTGCCTTTCTTTGTATATTAAATTTAGCTTAGCATAGTGCCTGGCATATAACAAGTATATAATAAATGCTAGAAAACAGACAAACCAATTCTTCTGGTCTCAAAGAATTGAAGTTTTGGAAGCATATGAGAATCCTTATTCTTCTCTCCTCTCATGGTATGGTGAGTCATAGTATCATGTAAGGGCCAGTCAATTCTTCCTTTGCAATATTTCTGGAATCTGTCTCTTTTATTTCCAGTTATTAAAGAAGAACATGTGCTCATTACTATATTTCTAGACCATTTCAAAATCCCTTTTCTCCATTGTGATCTACTTTATATAATACTGACAGACTTACTCTTATTAAAAAAAGAAAGCATATTATCTCTCACCTTCTAAAACTGTCATCCTAAGGGCTTGCATTTAAGATTCTCTATGACTTCTTTTACCTCTCAAATTTGCTCTCCCATTATTCTTTTACATTAAACCATCTCTCCAGGCAAAGTGGCCAACTTTCACTGAATATGGTGTACATGTTCCTACATCTTTTTTTCAAGTTGTTCCCCCAACAAGAATATTAATTCTCCTTATAAGTTGAACTTTCCTTCCATGCTAAGGTCCAAGCCCTGCCTTCTGCCTAAGGCCTTATACCACCTCATTATCTGTACTACTTATATGATACTAAGCATATGTCACCTTGTATTTTTATGTACCTTGTTATGAATCAGTATGACCTCACTCCCCACCTAGATTTTACATCCTTTAGTAAGGGTCATGTACTCAGGGGCAATAAGCTTTAGTAGCTAGCATACTGATCTTGGGAGTTAGGCAGACCTGGATTTAAATCCTACCCTAGACATTTAGTAGTGGTATAAAGTTGGATGGGCCATTTAACCTTTCTGAGCTTCAGATTCTTTCTCTGTAAAATGGAAATAACAGTTTTTGCCTCACAGGATCACAGTAAGATCAAATGAGATAATAAAAAACATAGCATACCTCTGGCCTGCTCTTATTACTGTTACATCTTTAGGGCTAAGCACAATTCCCTACAACCAAAAGGCAATCAAGGGCTGCTGCATGAATCCTAAAGCTAAAAGAGGCCTCAAAGAATACCTAGTTTAACTAAACAGTTATTTCCTCTGCAAATGTGCTGAAAAGTGGTCATCTAGCTTTTTCCTGAAGTCCTCTAGTTAGGAGGAACTCAGTATCTCCCCTGAAAACCCTTTATATTTGTGATAGCTTTATATGTTAAGAAGTTTTCCTTGATATCAAGGCTAAATCTAACACTGATATTTCCAACTATTGCTTCTAGTCCTTACTTCTAGGTCAAAGTAGAATGAGTAAGATCCTTTTTTTTACATAATAGTTATAACTTGCTATCCCTACCTCCTAAGTCCTTTTTCCTCCAAATTAAACTTCCCAAGTTGCTTTAATTCACCCCCACATATACAGCATGCTCTCAAGGTCTTTGATCATCCTAAAAGATTTACTCTGACAAGCTAGTCAATATGCTTTCTAAAATGTGACATAATATTTGAAATGTGGTATTATTAGGGCAGAGTAGAATAGGAATATAACTTCCACGGTGTTGGCATAAAATTATTCTTAATCCAGCTATAATTGCAATAGGGTATTTTTTTTTACTATCAACAATATCATATTCTTGACTCACACTGTCTTTGTAGTCCACAAAAACCTTCAAATCTTTTGAGATTAACTATTATCTAGACATACTGATCTATCTTGTATCTATTAAGTTGAAAATTTGAACTTTACATTTATTCTGATTACATTTCATTTTATATTGATTTAGTTTGTCATTCTAGCCTTTCATCCAAGTTCTTAGCTATCCCTCCTAGTTTTTTGTCAGCTGTAAATTTTACATGCATATCATCTATTTCATTATTGAAATCACTGATAAAATTTTTAAATAGTACAAAGAAAAGCACAGACCTTTGGAGTCCTTCACTAACAAATCTTTTCCAACCATCAGTGAGTTCTCTTTGAGTCTGGACATTCAACCAGTTCTGCATCCTTCTAAGCATACTATTGTCTGTCTCTCATTTCTGCCTTCCTATAATCTACAGAAACAACATGAGAGAATTCATTGAATGCTTTACTAAAATGTACATATGCTTACTGTGTCCACAACATCCCCCAAATCTACTGGTCTAGTGAGCCCATCAAAAAGGAAATGTTAGTTCTGGATGAAAATATGTTGCCCATATTGGCTTTTTATAAGCATAGTTTCCTTTTCTAGAAATTATTGTTTCTTGAATATGTTAAAATTTTTTACAAAAACTGGAGTCAAGCCAGCTTACATACTCTCTTCTATTTAAAAAAAAAATTTGTGACAATTTTTATTCTTTTCTAATTTGCTGGCACCTCTCCTATTCTGATAAGCAGCAAGGTGGCATAGTAGAAAAGGAGTGTTAGGCTTAGGGTCAAAAGTTAAAATACTTTCTTAGATACTAACTAGTTATGCGACTATAAGAAACTCACTTAATCTCTTTCAATCTCAGTTTCTTCATCTGTAAAAAATGGAAAATAACAGTACCAGGTGTAAGGGTTAAATTAGGATTTTGACTAAATAATAGAGTTGTAAATTCAATGGTGTGGTTGCTGAATTCAAAATATTATCCCCCAGAAAAAAACGTTAGCAGCTTTTATTTATAACAAGGAAGAGAAAGAGTTGAAGTATGAAATGTACGAGGGAAAGAAGTAAGGAGTTGCCTAGCCTACACTAAGTGCTGATGTAATGAAATTCAGCTAAGACCCCAGCAGGGGCTTTCCCAAGTCTCTGTCTCCATGTGAATTTCCTGGTAGTCCTCAGCAATCCAATGCAGGATCTAAGGAAAAGGGTCTCTCCACAGAACTCATGCTAAAGGGAGTGTCCCACTGAAGAATCAACGAGCAGAGAGGGTCTCCTCACAGAGCTACTAAGTCAGGGTTCTTTCCAAGGCAGAAGTCTTGGCAGGCAGGATTCCACCAGTGCAATCTCCTCCAAAGCCAAGGCAGGGATCTCTGGAATGAATCTCTCCAAATGCCAGGAAGGGAATCCATGCTAGACCATGTTGGTCTCTTTTTATATCCCTTTTTTCCCACATCACTTCCTGCCACATCCTGTCACTCATCCTTCTTCACAGAAACCAATGGCAGTCTTTCAATTTGCCTAGCACTGCCCAATGGGGGAGGGGGAAAGGCAGTGGTCTTTGGAGTTGTCACTTACTTAAGTGACTTGTGAACTCTCATACTTAATGGTAAGTAAGGGTACTTTAAGTTCTTAATTTGATTAGCTAAAAATGGACAAGGGGAGAGTTAATCCTATATTCACATAAGTGTATGTGAGGACTAAGTGAAAGAATATATATAAAGTATGTTGCAAAACTTATATTCATGATGGTTATTATTAATATTATTATTTTTTAAAAAACCACCAAAACAAAGTTCTTCTTCAATCTGTTATAATATTCTATGGTGTAGATGTTATGAAAATGGTGATAAATCCAGCTTGGGCAATTAGGGACTCTCTTATTATTTTATTTCTTACTGTCTTTACATGGGACTGGAGTCCCACGCCCCATATACCACAAACTCTGCGCCTCAGTCTTTGGACTTCAAAGCCACATGAGGGTACATCAATAGATGATAATGCACAAAGACAATTGTCATTCTCGGTCACCGAGAGACTACCACTACTGTATTTACAAATATTTTAATTAGTTAATTATCCAATTTGAACTTTCCAGTTAAAAAATTATTCTCCTTGGTAGAGAAAACAAGCAAAATAAGACTTTAATACTTCTGCACTTTATCTGTCATTGGCCATTACTGTACTATCCCAACTAGAGAAGCAACCCTATTCCTTCTTTAATACTCCTTTTCCCAATATAACTTAAAACAAAACAATGCTTTTTTTTTTTTTGCATTTTTGTAGTGTTTTGGTTTCATCAGTCTCTACTGACACTTGGATCTTTACTTCACCTCTCACTTTTCTCTCAGATAGTGCAACACCTTTGTATTAATTCCCCATTATCTGCTCTTGCTTCTATTTGTTTTCAGGACATATATTTTAAAAAATCCAATTTGATTTATGTATTTTCCACATTCTTGCTCTTTATTCTATATTCTATAATCATATTCATGCTCTTTAGATAATTCCTCTCTTTTCCTTCTCAGTGGAAGTTTTTTTTGGTGTGTGTGTTGTGTGTGTGTGTGTGTGTGTCCTTGGAACATCATTATTGAGAGCAGCTCCTCTCACCTGTGCTGCCATTACCTATTGAATTTTAGGCCATAGAATCCTACCTAAGCTGAGCCCTTTCAAATCTGCTTTTCCAAAATTTATGTATTGCTAATGTTGTTATATGTCTTGGCTCATATTGTTTAGTATGCTAAGAGTACTAGCCCTTTTTTAAAAAAATTACCTTTCATCTTAGAATGAATACTGTTTGACTTTCAATTTCTTAGCCTGGCCTCAATCCACTGAGCCATCTAGCTGTCCCCTAAGAGTAATAGCTCTTAACAGAAAACAGTCATGTTGACACTCCCTATTTATTAATAACAGCATATTTTAGGCTCATGTCTTGAATGTGAACTGTACAATGAGGTGTAGGTTTATAACAAGGATTAGAAGTCTTTCTTTACATCATATTTTTAAAATAACTGAAACACCAAGAAGTTTTTTTTTAAGTTATAACATTCTTGTGTTATCAAAAAGTCAATTCTTATTAATTACTGAAGAAAATCTGGGATCAGATTTCCTAGACAGATCATTTTGGAAAGGTTACTGACACACTTAATGCCAAAGTATTGCTTATGATTACTCTGTATATCAGAAAGACAATACATTTTCTTAAAGTTGCACAACTATATTTTGGATTATGAATGTCCCTAGATGGTCTTATCTTAGGCTTCCAATTAATGTGTCATATCATACACTGTATGAAGTAATTCATACTAAATGGGAATTCAAATATCTATTTTTGAGCTCATTAGGTTGTCCAAAAAAAAGAGAAAAACATATTTTTAAGGACACACATAAATGGTTCATTCCAGGAAAATAAGCATCTAAAAACTAAGATGATTTATGAAGAAATATCACTGATTTCTAAATCAGAATTGTACAATCACAAAATTGCAGAACTGGAAGGATCATAGAGGTCATCTGGTTCAAATTTTGTTAAAATCATGTTTATTATTAGCTTTTCAAACTCTGTTTGTTCCATTTTTTTAGACCAGGCCCCTGGACATTTGCTTTTATTTGGCCAATCATACTGCCTAGAAATTCTGGCTAGAGTTTGATGCCTGACAATGCTTAACAGAGAAGTTGGATCCTTAACTCAAGATCTGAACTTAAGCACTGCTGTTATATAAAAAAGAACAATCATATGTAAGCAGACTAAACATTTTAAGTTTTGCCCTCAAAAATATTTTTATTGATATCTTTTGTTTTTAAATTTCACAATATACTACTGCCATCCATCTTACAGAGAACCATCCCTTATAAAAAGGAAAAAAAAATAAGCAGGTTAATAAAATTAATGTGCATAATGAGGAAGTCTAATGCTATTTTTATTATTCCCCCACTATGGTCACCTCTCCCCTCTCTCTCCTCTCTTCCCTCTCCTTCTCTCTCCCCTTCCACTCTCTCCCTCTCTTTCCCTTCTAGATCTATCTCTGAATTTCTCTCAATATTTGGGGATCCCAGAATCCAAGCAGTTCCTGTAAACAACATATTTGCATTTTTCCATTCTGCTAACCATTTGTTTTTGAGGTGAATTCATCCCATTCACATTCAATGCCATAATTACAAATTGTGTATTTCCCTCTTTTCTGTTTTTTTTCTCACTGTTTGTCCTTCTATTTCTTTCTTTTAGCTGTATCCTTCCTCAGACTTATCTTATCCCAACAATTCGGCTTTATCCCTTCACTTTACTCCTCTTTCTTGATAGGAATTGAATTCCGGTACTCTTTCCCCTCTTTTTCTTGTTTCCTTGCCCTCTTTTCTACTCTTCTTTCTCTTAGTCCCTCAGCCCTTTAAGGAGCTTTCCTCTCTTTGGATCATAGCCTGTGCTACGCTAGCATCTCTCTTTCCCCTTCTGTTTCTCTGTATATTAAGAAGACATTTACCCTTCCAATTCTTTCTTTATCTCAGATCTAATGAGAGTAGGGATCTAGCACTACTAGTCCTCTACCCCTTCCTCCTCTTTACCATGACAGTTCCTCCACTCATTCCTTCTCCATATGAGACAGCCATTCCACCCTACCTCCTCCTGTTCTACTCCACAATCTTTTGGGTCATTCCATTATATTCACTGTGACCTCAAATTTTCCATCCATCCATGCCCCTTTAAAATACCCAGGCAATAATGCCATTCACAGGGGCAAAGTTCAGTTCTTTTGCCTTACGAAATATGTTCCATGTCCTGTGTTCTTTTAATACTATGGCTGCTAAGTCTTATATTATTCTGACTGTAGCTCCTAAATATTTAAATTTGTTGTTGTTGTTGCTTGTGGTATTTTTTCTTTAACTGGGGAGCTATGGAACTTAGCAATGATGTTCCTGTATATTTTTATCTTTGGGTCTCTAAGGTGGTGATTAGTGGATTCTTTCAATTTTTACTTTAGCTTCTGATACTAGAATTTCTGGATAGTTTCCTTGATGACTTCTTGGAATATAATGTCTAAACTCTTTTTTTGATCATAGTATTCCATCAGTCTAACTATTCTTATATTATCTCTCCTTGATCTATTTTCCAGGTCAGTTATTTTTGTGACAATGTTTCATATTCTCTTCTATTATTTCATTCTTTTAATTTTGCTTTGTTATTTCCTGTTGTTTTAGGAAATCAGTAACTTCCTGTGTCCAATTCTAGTTCTTAATAGATTATTTTCTTCTGTGAGATTCTGGAGCTCTTTTTCTATTTTCATAATTTTCTAGATGTTTTTTGCATTGTTCTTATTTTTTCCTAGTTTTTCCTCAACCTCTCTCATTTGTTTTTTGAGGTCTTTAAAAAACTCTTCTAAAAGCTCTTTTTGAGCCTTTGGGCCATTTATTGTGTTTCTTTGCTGTTTTTAAAATAGATGTATTTACTTCATTGTCCTCTGAATTTGAACTGAGATCTTCTCTGTCCACATAGTAGTTATCAATAGTTGGGTTCTTTCCTTGTAATTTTTTTTTTTAATTTTAGTGGCCAGGTCAATAGAATTAATTATTGGCTTTTCACTGAACTCCCAGCATTCCTATGGTATTGGGGTATGTTATCTCAGCTTTCAGGATCTTTTATATGTTTTTTTTTTCCTAGACCCTATTCAGTTAACTTGGTTCTTATAGTCCAGGGTCTGATGTATTTCCCCAGTGCCTCATTTGAGCCCTAGTTTGTGATTAATCTCAGGTTCTCCAAGCAAAGTTTATGAGCATTTCTTCCCCTGCAACTATGTGCATTCATGCACCCCTTCCCCTTTGGCAGCAACCAAGGACCCCACTCTCCTGGGAGTGATCATGGTTGACTGGGTCCCAGGCCCTCAGCAATCAAACTCACCAGTGCATGCTCCCTCTTCACTCCTCCTCTCCCATCATCATAGCCTGGGACAGAGCAAGTCTGCAGTTCACATTCCCCAGGTCTCCAAAGTCTCTTGTTTGTCAAGAGTGAGGCTTGAGGTACTGTCCTTAGAATCTAGTGACTGGAGACCCCATGGTATCCATTCCTGCAATTCCCAGCTGGAGGCCAGGAAAGGTTTCTGTAGCAGAGGCCACCAAAATCACTGCTGCTGACACAGCTGCTCCTAGGGCCCTCTGCTTACAAGCTCTAGGGCTTAGCAAACAAGGTAAAGTTGCTAATTCTGCCTCCAGGGGCTGTCTTATTGATTCAGTGGTTTGCTCCATTTTTCCCCCAACAGCCCTCAGTGGTGGAACTGAGGCCAGAGAAGTCAGAAACCTTCCTCCTCAGTTATCCCTGGCTATTCAGCTTCACCCAAAACTCCTGTCTGCTTTTTCTACTTTTGGAATTGATTCTGTGGAGTTATTTTTGATTTTTGGGGGGGGGGTGTTAGGAAGATGATGAAGCTTCACATCCTACTCGGTTATCTTCCCACAATATAGATCTCCACTCCAACTTGGCTCTGCAGTTTTTCTCAGTACTTTCAAGCAGATATGGCTAGGAGTGGTGATGTGCCAAGTCTGACTTTTGTAGGCCTTACCACAGGCTTTTTGCCTTGGCTTGCCCCAATTCATATGTCTTTTCAAATTTCCTCTGACTTTTTCATATTTGTCCTTTCCACAGCATAGTAATATTTCATTACACTCATGTACCACAATTAATTCAGATATTCTCTAATCCATTGAAATCTAATTTGTTTCTTGATCATTTTAACCACTTTCTTAGGAACCTTCCAAATTGCTTTCCAGAAATTGTTGGACCAATGCACAGCTCCACGACTAACCAACCTATAAGTGTGCTTATCTTTCCACAATTCTGTCAAAATTCATTATTCTCATTTTTTTGTCATCTTTACTGGTTTGAGGTAAAATTTCAGTTGGTTGATTTTTATTTCTCTTTATCAGTATTTTGCAGCAATCTTTCTATGGTTATTAATAGTCTATAAACATTCTTTTGAGAACTTTTTCTTCATATACAAAGGTCACTTAAGCACCAGAGAATGGAGGACTGGACCTTCCAGCTCTGTACTGGATCTTATTAACTTTGACACCGTCTAGTGACTGTTTTGGCGTTTAAGAAGATGAAAACTCTAACAGCAAAGTACATGTCTCTGCAGAGAGATCATCTGAAAGACTTTCAGTAGTCATAACTTCATCTCAAAAGAACTCTGTCTCCTGGCCTGGCCTGTTCTGGACTGCAAGGAACAGAGAGATGCCATCCCATCCTATTACAGGTCTCTTTGCCTGGCCTTTCCCTGCCTTCTCACTAAAGTGCCTTATATGCTGTTCCTTATAATTGTACTGGATACCACTATTATGGGAATTATTATAATAGGGAAAGGTAAGAGCAATAATACTAGAAAGCCAGCTGGGGAAAAGCTGGATCTTGGGCTCCTCCCATTACACTACTTTCTGCTCCCTTTCACCTGTCTTGAAATATTCTTCTCAGAAATGGCGAGCTTGAAGATTTCACCTAATAACTAAATCCCACAATCAAATCTTTTAACTAAGAGGTCTTTTATTCTTTTGGATAGAGGAGGTAAGGAGATGGGAGGGGGTGAGAGGGAAGTAGGTCTCCCTAAATTTCTAAGTTATCCCTGTTGCTTGGAGATTTCAAGGGGGTATTCAAATTCAGGAAACAAAGTTATCTTTCCTTAAGGGGAGATGTTGATAGCAAGAGAGGTTTCTTCTGGACTAAGCCCAAGAGTCTTCTCTGCACTCAGTCTAATGGATAAGCAATAACTAAAGAGAGTTTGTCTTCTACCTTCTCATCCAACAGACAGAGAAGGAAGTGAAGTTCAAGCAGCTGGACTTTCCTGATTGCTCCCTCCAAGATTTTACTGGAACACAGTCTCTCTCCTCTGCCCATCCTCCGGTGATGGGCATTCCAAGAGTTTTAAGCTTCTTGCTTTTTCTGCAGATCCATTTTATATGGCCATATTGTCAATTACAAATCCTCATTTTCTGATTTTAGCAGAAATGACAACCAGTATTTCTGCAATTGTCTTACTTACCTTTTACTGTATTAATATTTCTTAACTGTCTAAACTATAATACTATGTTATTTTAAAGTATTCCACAACCCCCTGAAATAAAAATACTAATCTATCTTTTACTATTCTAATCTCTCTAACCCTATTCTAAGATTTGGGATTAAGGAAAATGGGGTAGGTTATAGAAGTACAATACAGAAATATGGTTTTTAAAAACAACAGTAACCAATGCAACAATTTAAACATTTTTAGCAACAATATAATATTCTTATTTCCTAATGACTATAGCCTGGTCTAAGTAAAAGTTTTTATAAACAATATCCATTCATAACATTATTAGGTAGCTTAATTTATGTTAAATATGCTATCTAGAATTTTAAATAATTTGCCTAATCTTGCTTTGTGGGTTAGTTGTTAGAATGCTAGTAACTTAACATTATACTGTTAGAATGTTAGTTCCATTAGTATTTTACAAATGTACATAGTTTTGTCTGTACAAATTTTACATATGTATAATTATGATAAATATAATTTGTATGTGAGTTCTGTTCAAGGTTATACAGATAAGAAAATTTCCTTTGTTTGAATTTTCCACAGAAACTCACCATCATATCAGTATGAATTTTGTGTGTGTTCTAATTATAAGTTATGAGATCTAAATATGAGATGTTACCCAATTCATAAGATTCCTTTCCACGTTGTACTTATGTGTGATTGTGTATGTGCATGTACCTATGTGTGAAGTTAACATGTGTGATAAATTCTTACATGACCTCATCGCCATCAGTTCTAGATTTCAAAGACTTTCCATGTCCTTGGTGTTGCTTGTAGAAAAAATACATGTCTTGGGTTTTTCATCTGTGTAGCTTACACATATTGTCTGTTGTCTTACCTTGACTGAAGTCCCGTGTTCTTTAACATACAGGAACGTGCATGCGTGTAAGCTCTTTTTAGGCCTGTGTGTAAGGTTGATTTTTCCTTGTTTGCATGTGCATGGAAGTAAGTTTGAATTCTTCATGCATGCCTGTCAGTCTTTTATGGTTTGATTCTTCATGCGTGGCTGTATGCTTTTCTGTGTGATAATCTTCATGTGTGGGTGTATGTAGTATGCTGTACTGAGTAGATTCTTAAGATGTATCATATGATTTTGAAATGTGATATTATCTTATATCATTTGATGTTTAATTTTTCAAGGGGTTTTATTTCATGTAGCCTTCGCTTCTTTAAGATGTTTATATTAGCAGATTATTTTGACTTTTGAATTTTTCTTGGAGATAGAATTTTCTTTACTCTATTGTTGTTATTTTCTTGTTGGTATAGATAGAATTATACCTGATGTAATGTGTTTTGCAGAGATGTGTCTTTTTAGGTAAGTAACCTTCTAACATTTTTAGTGTTGTTGTTGTAAGCAGAGATCTTTTCTTATTGGAACTAATATCTTCATATTTGGGGCCATTTCATCATTGCTTCTTTCCAGTGCTTATATTCTGTTTTAATTTGTGCTCTTGTGTCTTTCATTTGTGTTGTTGTTGTTCTTGTGTTGTTATATGCAGGGCTTTCATTTTTATTCTTCTACTTTCATGCAATGATTTCCATTTATGAGGACAATTGTTAAGATATTGTTGTTTTGTGACCCTGGGCAAGTCACTTGACCCCCATTGCCTAGCCCTTACCACTCTTCTGCCTTGGAGCCAATACCCAGTATTGACTCCAAGATGGAAGGTAAGGGTTTTAAAAATAAAAAAAAAATAAAAAAAAGATATTGTTGGGGCTATTGGCAATACTTCAGATTTTTATGTATTTCTTATGTATTTTCTTTATATTGTTACTTCTTGTTCTTCTATATTGCTGGTAATATTATGGGAATAATTTGTTTTACATGAAAGGCATGATACCATGGATCTTTCCCCAAAACTTTGACCAATGTAGGAGTAACCATAATCATATCTAGAGGACCCATCTACCTTGGTTCTGTAGATGTTTCTCTATTACAATTTTTCACATATACTTTATCTCCCAGTTTTATTTTATGCAACGATAAATCCAATAGTACCCTTTGTACTAACAATCCCAGATTCCTTAGTTCTTCCAGCCTATTTTGTATCTCAACTAGGTATTGATGAAGTAAACATTCACCTTTTAGCATAGATAAATATGATGGTTTTGCAGTCCTACCATGCTATAAAGGTTGACCATATAACATCTCGAACGGGGACACATGCAAGTCACTTCTGGGTCTAGTTCTTAGTTGAAACAATGCTAGTGGAATAATATCTGTCCATTTCAAATGGGTTTCTGAACAGAGTTTTCCTATTAATGTTTTCAATTCTTTATTCATTCATTCAACTTGGCCTGAATTCTGTGGTCTATATACATTATGGAAACTGCTTTTAATACCCAGGTTCTTATATTCTTCTTGCAAAATTTGTGAAATGAAATAAGTCCTTCTATCTGAGTCTATGGTATCAGGAATGCCATACCTAGGAATTATGTCTTTCAATAAAGATCTCACTAGTGTGGCTGTGTCATTTTTCTTAGTTGGATATGCCTCAACCCATCTTGTCAGTCTATCCACAATAACCAATGCATATTTGAATCCTTTGTCTTTAGGCATGTTTATATAGTGTATTTGTAGACATTGGAAAGGCATATAACTTAAAGGACTGTCTCCCAATGCTATATTCTTAAAATGTCCTTAATTAAATTTTCTACATGTCATATCCCTGACAAATTCTTATGGCATTTGTTGTAATCCCTGGATCCATCCAGTACCTCTGTACCACATCTAGAATGGATTGCACTCCATAATGACCTTTGGAATGAATCACATTGCATAGATGGTATAATTTTCTGGGGGAAGTTGGTTTTCCTCCTTGAGCTACCCAGATGCCTTTAACTCACCTAGTCCCTAGCTGTTTTTTCCATGACTAAACCTCATCCCTGTGGTAAGCTTTGGTAAGATCATGTTTTTCCACCAGGGAAAGATTTAACCCATGTAGGGACCAAATATGGCTGCGTATTTTGTTGTTATATCTTCTCTTTCATTTCCCAGGGATAGCCTGTCTTTGCCATGAGTATGTGCCTTGCAATGGATCATGGCCAACTCTTTTGGAAATTCTACAGCTTTTATGAGACTGTTAATAAATTCTCTATATGTAATTGGTTTTCCAGCTGATGTTATAAAACCTCTGTTCTTCCATATAAAATCTGTGGCATGTATCACGGAGAAAAGATAAGTGGAATTGGTGAATATATTCACTCTTTTGCCTTTTGCCATTTCCAGGGCTTCGAGCAAAGCTTTTAACTTGGCACCCTGGGCACGAATATGACTTGGTAATGATGCGTGCCAAAGCATTTTGTCATTATTTACTACAGCTGCCCCCGTGATCCTGTGTCCTCTATAGATGTATGAAGATCCATCAGTGTATAACTCCATATCAGGATCACTAAGAGGTGTGTCTTTAAGATCTTCTCTAGGCTTATACATCATTTCCACTACTTGGTTACAATCATGTAGTGGTTCTCCACCCATTGGCAAGTCTAGAATCAGAGTAGCTGGATTCAATGGTGCACACCTATGAATGGTTATGTTGTCATTATGCAGCAAAATTATTTCATACTGAGATATTCTTGCATTTGTAAAAGCATGCATATTCTGTGATCATAATAGTTTTTCAATTTGATGAGCAGAATACACATGTAGATTACATCCCAGTACAATATCATTTGCTTTCTTTACCATGAGAGCAGTTGCAACAAGGATGCCCATTATTACCTCTATTATTTAACATTGTACTAGAAACACTAGCAGTAGCAATTAGAAAAGAAGAAGAAATTGAGGGTATTAAAATTGGCAATGAGAAGACCAAGCTATCACTCTTTGCGGATGATATGATGGTTTACTTAAAGAATCCTAGAGAATCAACCAAATAGCTAATCGAAACAATCAACAATTTTAGCAAAGTTGCAGGATACAAAATAAACCTGCATAAGTCATCAGCATTTCTATATATCTCCAACCCATTTCAGCAAGAATTAGGAAGAGAAATTCCATTTAAAACCACCCTAGACAATATAAAATACTTTGGAATCTATCTGCCGAGATAAACACAGGAACTATATGAATACAAGTACAAAACACTCTCCACAAAATTAAAACTAGATCTAAACAACTGGAAAAACACTGCTCATGGGTGGGATGAGCTAACATAATAAAAATGACAATCCTACCCAAATTAATCTACTTATTTAGTGCCATATCTATTGAACTACCCAAAAACTTTTTTTTTTTACTGAATTAGAAAAAAACCTGACAAAGTTCATATGGAAGAACAAAACATCAAGGATATCCAGGGAAATCATGAAAAAAAAATGCAAAGGAAGGAGGACTTGCAGTCCCAGATCTCAAACTATATTATAAAAGAAGTGGTTATCAAAAAAATTTGGTACTGACTAAGAGACAGAAAGGAGGATCAGTGGAATAGATATGGGGTAAATGACCTCAGCAAGACAGTCTATGATAAACCCAAAGATTCCAGTTTTGGGGACTAAAACCCACTATTTGATAAAAACTCCTGGGAAAATTGGAAGACAGTATGGGAGAGATTAGGTTTGGATCCACATATCACACCCTACACCAAGATAAATTCAGAATGGGTGAATGACCTGAATATAAAGAAAGAAACTATAAGCAAATTAGGCAAACATAGAATAGTATACTTGTCAGATCTTTGGGAAAGCAAAGACTTTAAAACCAAGCAAGACATAGAAAAAAATCACAAAATGTAAAATCAATAATTTTGATTACATTACATTAAAAAGGTTTTGCACAAACAAAACCAATGCATCCAAAATTAGGAGGGAAGCAACAAATTGGGAAACAATTTTCATTACAAAAACCTCTGACAAAGGTCTAATTACTCAAATTTATAAAGAGCTAAACCAGTTGTAATAAAATCAAGCCATTCTCCAATTAATAAATGGGCAAGGGACATGAATAGGCAATTTTCAGTTAAAGAAATCAAAATTATTAATAAGCACATGAAAAAGTGTTCTAAATCTCTTATAATCAGAGAAATGCAAATCAAAACTACTCTAAGGATCACCTCACACCTAGCAGATTGACTAACATGACAGCAAAGGAAAGTAATAAATGCTAGAGGGGATGTGGCAAAGCTGGGACATTAATTCATTGCTGGTGGAGTTGTGAATTGATCCAACCATTCTGGAGAGCAATTTGGAACTATGCCTAAAGGGCGATAAGACTGTCTGCCCTTTGATCCAGCCATAGCACTGATGAGTTTGTACCCTAAAGAGATAATAAGGAAGAAGACATGTATAAGAATATTCATAGCTGTGCTCTTTGTGGTAGCAAAAAATTGGAAAACAAGGGGATGCCCTTCAATTGGGGAATGGCTGAACAAATTGTGGTATATGTTGGTGATGGAAACTGTTGTGCTCAAAGGAATAATAAAGTGGAGGAATTCCATGGGGACTGGAATAACCTCCAGGAATTTATGCAGAGTGAGAGGAGCAGAACCAGGAAAACACTGTACACAGAGATTGATACACTGTGGTACAATTGAATGTAATGGACTTCTCCATTAGTGGCAATGCAATGACCCTGAACAACTTGGAGGAACCTATAAGGAAAACCACTATCCACATCCAGAGGAAACGCAGTGGGAGTAAAAACACCGAAGAAAAACAACTGCTTGAATACATGGGTCAAAGGGATATGGTTGAGGATGTAGACTTTAAATGAACATTCTAGTGTAAACAACAACATGGAAATAGGTTCTGATCAAGGACACAAGTAATACCCAATGAAATTGCATGTTGGTTGTGGGAAGAGTGGATGGAGGGGAGGGAGGGAAATAATGTGATTATTGTAACCAAGGAGTAATGTTCTAAATTCACTAAATAAAGTAATTCAAATGAAAAAGAAAAAGAATGTTTGGGTAAATGCAGGTATATATTCCCTGATTGTTCACATTGCATGGTTGCCCCTATCTTACAAAAAAAAAAATGCATCCTAAAAGGTTATCTGGATATCCAGGAATTAGGAGAAATGTATGAACAATGGTGAGAGGACCTAGCTTAACCATTGTGCTTTTGAGCTCTGGGACTTGCTGTATTTCCCCAGGAGCTCCAGCCACTGAAACATATACCCTTTAGTGGTATCTCTTCGGAATTTCTTTAGGAGTGATTTTGAAGCACCAGAGTCCATGAAAGCTTTGCATTGTTTCTTCCCCACCTTAATACATACATATGATTCTGGTTTTTCTGTTGATATTGAATTAATTGTCAATTTGTCACTTTGTACTATACTTCCATCTTCTGTTATTTGTATGGTTGGACCAGTTAAATTTTCTTGGTTTAATTCATTTCCTGTCTGATCTCTATTTATACTTGAGCCTATATTGTCTTCCCCATCTTTGGAATATGGATTCAAACCATAGCTATTTGTTAGTTCATATACTTTAACTTGGTCAGCACCCCCCCACCCCCATTTAAAATGTTGGATTCATGGGAGATTTCTTGAACCCTTGGCCATCATGGCAGTTGTTGTGCCCTGCATTTATCTGTGTTTTCAGATCTAACTGATGTTACACGTCTTATACTCTAAATATGATTATCAATATTAACTGTATTTTCATCTCCATTTCCCTTTAAATTTGAAGTTTCCAAGTTATTTTGTGTAGGGTGAAAAATTTCAGCTTCAAGTTAGGATTCAAGTTAGATATTTTCTCTATGGAAGTTTGTACCAACTAGGTTTTTGAATTTTTAATTGGTCCAAGTGGAGTTTTATCTATGCCTGTGAGATTATGTACATTGTTTATAGCTCCTATAGATACATCTGCTATAATAACCTTAGTCTGTGCTTTTATTTGGTTATTTTGTTGCAGGGAATTGAAATTTTGTTTCACTGTTTCTTCCAACAACTTATGATTATGTTTACTTAAGTTTTCATGAATTTTCTTTCTCTACTTTTCAATCCCTGAACTCAATGTGCACCCAAAGAAAATTTCTAGATAGGTTTTGATTTGTTCTTTGCTTTTCTCTTGACTGGTTACTATTCCCCTTCTGTATGAGTCTCCAATATCTTTTCTCATCAGTACGATCATATTATTATTCTCTTGATCTAACTCCTTTACTTGTCTCTGCTTTTCACTTAAGTTTTGATTTGGTTTTTCATCATAACTTCTCGCAGACCCAATAAATTCATTTTTAGGTACCACCCATGTGATTTCTTCTCTCTTTATAGTTTTATTTTTCACTTCTGCAAGTTCCTCATTAATTGTCACACTCTGCCATTCCTTTCTACCATGCCCTTGCTTATCTCTAAGTATCTTAAAATCATGGCTTCATAAAGGGTGTCTTCCTTTTGAAAAAAACCTCTAAGTATTTGGGTTTTGCACCTGTTTTTTGTAGCCAATTTCATGCTGTCAAGGTCCGGCATTTCTTGTTTCAAATTTCAATGCTCACAGCATGAATTTGATTTGGATCTATAATATGTTCTCCCCTGTGGGCTGTTGCTTTTGTTGTTCTGTTCATATTTCTTTTTAAGATAATGGTCTTTAATCAAGTGACCAACTTTATGACATAAAACACATTTTCTTGTTTCTCTCTGACCTCTCTGTTGCTGGTATGAGGGTCTAGAGTAAGTTTTAATGTAAGTTCCTGATCTGTTCAATCTCATTTTGTTTTAGAGATTGTTCTGTGTTTTCTAACTTTTGCCTTAATTCTTTCTTTTCCTGCTCCTGTTCTTTGTGGCTGTCAAATAAATAAGTTGCTGCATCTTATAGTTCATTGACTGTTATGTTATCGTATTTAGGAAAATAATTCCTAAAGAAGTTTTTCAGATGAGAGTTACAACCTCTTAAAAAATGTCTCCTAACATGCGCCACTGATTCTCCTGAGTCCTGATTTATACCCATGATCAATTCAATTGTCTCCACTAATCTATCTCTAAAACTTGCAGGATGCTCTTCTTTTTCCTGATTTAGCCTATCAAATTTGCTCTAAGCACTGAGTTTGGAACAAAAGGACTTTATTGCTTGCAGGAGGGCTTCCCTGCACTTCCTCAGATATGCCAAACTAGTGGGATTGGCAAAATCAAAATCTTCTCTTTCTTCTTTTGTGGGCCAACTTGTCAGAGAATTGTGGAATGGACTATACCAGCTGAGTCAGAAATCTCAGCAATATCCCTAAGAGGCAAGATATTTTTGGTCTCTGTATCTTCCTTAGCTTTTTCCTATGCCCCTTTCTTATTCTGGTCCTTAGATTTTTTGACTTTGTGTTTGTTCTCTTTATCTACCATCACTATCGTCTTTTTCCCATTCCCATCTTGAGCCTTTCCTTTTAGATATTCCTCACACATCTTCCTGACCAGTTGTTCCAGGTTAGTATCCACTACTACAATCTGGGCTGCCTTTTTAGGTGTCATGAATTTAATGATGTTCCTAATGTGTGTTAATGTTTGGATAGCTGCCATGGCAAATACATAGCCTTGTGTTATTATTTGCCATACCACTGTGTTTTTAGTGGATGGCATAGTTGTTATGAAAGCCATTGAATTAGCTATCATTCCTATAGTCTCCATAACCACACCAGTGACTGCACTGTATAATACATTATAAATCCAATAACAGGCAAAAGCAGCCAATACCATCACTCCACATACTATCTGCAGCATCATCTTTTCCACTTTAATTTATATCCCTTAGCCTGGGGTGGGTCAGACTGTACTTGGGGTGCTAAAATCAGAAAATGAGGATTTGTAATCGACAATATGGCAATTTGCTCAAAATACAAAATGGATCTGTAGAAAAAGCAAGAAGCTTAAAACTCTTGGAATGCTCATCACCGGAGGATGGGCAGAGGAGAGAGACTGTGTTCCAGTAAAATCTTGGAGGGAGCAATCAGGAAAGTCCAGCTGCTTGAACTTCACTTCCTTCTCTGTCTGTTGGATGAGAAGGTAGAAGACAAACTCTCTTTAGTTATTGCTTATCCATTAGACTGAGTGCAGAGAAGACTCTTGGGCTTAGTCCAGAAGAAACCTCTCTTGCTATCAACATCTCCCCTTAAGGAAAGATAACTTTGTTTCCTGAATTTGAATACCCCCTTGAAATCTCCAAGCAACAGGGATAACTTAGAAATTTAGGGAGACCTACTTCCCTCTCACCCCCTCCTATCTCCTTACCTCCTCTATCCAAAAGAATAAAAGACTTCTTAGTTAAAAGATTTGATTGTGGGATTTAGTTATTAGGTGAAATCTTCAAGCTCGCCATTTCTGAGAAGAATATTTCAAGACAGGTGAAAGGGAGCAGAAAGTAGTGTAATGGGAGGAGCCCAAGATCCAGCTTTTCCCCAGCTGGCATCCTGGTGTTACTGCTCCTAAGATACCTCAATACAAATTGAGCAAAGAATGAGGTTAAAGACCCCTTGAAATTAAATAAGGAACATCTACATGCTTTGTCAAAGTTGAAACAAGCCAGTCTAACAGCTCCAGCTTTAGAGATACCAAACTATAAAAAAAGAAGTCCACTTATATGTACATGAAGCTAAGGGTATCAAAATAAATACTACAGTATCTACTACATAGGTGACATTTTATTTCCATCTTTAGGATATGGAAGATACAATCTTTGTTCAGGCTATACCACCCAACTCACCATATGCAATTCTACTTGGTCTAAACTCTATCTCTTATTTCTTCCTTAGGGCCAAGCTTAGTCATTATAATTTATCATTCAGTTTCAATCATTTTGCCATTGTAGTTCTTTCTACTTATGTTGTTACTGTCATTATATAAATGCATTTCCCTGGTTCTGCTTTCTTCACTCAATACCAGTTTTTATATGTCTTCTCATATTTCTCTATATTTCTCTTATTTATAATTTCTTTAACTAGAACAGTATTTCATCACATTCATGTACTAACTTGTGCATTCTCAGATTAATGGATTTCTACTTTGTGGCCTTTATTATAAAAAGTGCTTCTATAAATATGTGGAATGCATAGAAGGTTTTTCTTTTTTGATATTAACCTACTTGGAGATATAGGCCAAAAGTAAAATGTCTGGGTTAAAGGAAATAGACATTTTAGACTCTTTCTTTGCATAATTCAACACTGATTTTCAAAATAGTTGGATCAATTCATAGCTTCCCTTGTTTTTTCTCAACTCTCCAACATTTATTATTCCTATCTTTTGTTATCTTTGCCAATTTACTGGATGTGTTTAAACCTTAATATTGCTATTTGTCTTATTATTAACAATGTGAAGCATTCTAATATATAGTTATTAATGATCTGCAATTCTTCTTTTGAAACCTATTCATATTCCTTGCCACTCACTTATGGGACAATAGTTTCTACTCTCATACATTCCTATTAATTATCTATATGACTTGTAAGAACTTTAGCCTCTTAAAGTAAGAATACATTAAATATTTTTCAGTTCTCCATAAAAAAAGAGAGCACAGAGAAATATTTCACATCTTATATAAATTTTAATTGTATCTATCCAATGAACATATAATTTATTCATAAGGATAGAAAGTCCTGTATATTCTAACAGGATGAATTGTTACCAGAGAGGAGAGGATTTAAATAAGAATAAACTGTTTTCTATGCTCTAAACACAAGGATACTTTGTGTGCCTTGAAACTTCCCTAAGATGAAAGGCTCCAAGCTAAAGCCAAAGGTTTTCAACAGGAGGAAATGTATCTCCTACTATTCATATCTACTCTATTTACTAAAATCACCAATTATCATTAAGATTTTCAAAGAGAACAATTAATATTAGGAAAGTAATTGAGCTCCACATGTTTCTATTTCTCCCAAACACAAATAAATACTATGTTAGAACATTAACCTAGTAAAACCAAAATGATTATTTCACTAATTATGCCTAAGGAAATCTTAAGAAAATGCCACCAAACCCTTAGTGTCCTCTTTTCTTGTTAAAATATATTTTCTTTTTCATGTACCATTCTGACATAGCCATGAAATTGTTAGTGCCTCCCACCCAACTAAAATTCAAGACTTTCCCCTAGATCCACCAATTCACAAGTGACCCTACTCTCTTGAATTTCTTGTGAAACTTACTGAATTTTCCTATCATTCTTCATAACCTAACTTGTATTATAATTACTTATGT
This sequence comes from Monodelphis domestica, assembly GCF_027887165.1. NCBI lineage: Eukaryota > Metazoa > Chordata > Mammalia > Didelphimorphia > Didelphidae > Monodelphis > Monodelphis domestica. Next base: position 62,285,792 of record NC_077232.1, on the reverse strand, counting down.
ATACAGTTCATCCCCCACATTATATTGTAAGTTCCTGAAGGGCAGGTACTGTCATTTTTCATCTTATAGTGGCTTTTATATGACAGGCATTTAATAAATGTTTGTTCAATTCAATTCAATTTTTGCTATTATGGTACTTTACCTGGAAGTTAATGTCTGCCTCATAGAAAGTTAGGCAGGAGCAATAATGCCGATCTGAGTCAATATCTGTCAGGACAACCACGAAGAATGTCGGCTGCTTTCTTTCTCTGGACAACTGCCATCCTCCAGGTTGGCAAAACTAATTGAGAAAAGAAAAAGGTGGTTTAAAATTTAAATTTGTAAGAATACTTAAAAAATTAAAACTATGAAACTATTAAAGATATATAGATATATGAATTACTAAAGAGATGTATAAACATACAAAAGTCTTAGTGCATTTTTAAGGTTAATAGTTTAATAAACCCTATATAAAGAATACACAAATGCAAACACATACAACCTATTTATATATACATATAAAGATCTAGACAGATATGTATACACATATGTATTCTGTCCCTACTTAAATTTCTGTGAAAAACTATGGTTAAAAATATTAAACAAAATTCTCTTTAATTTAGTTATTAATGGTCTAGGTTTTATTACCCCTTTAATTTGTTTTTATCTCTTACATCATGAAATAAGTCAAATTTCACTTAAAAACTCATAACATTTGGCATTTTCATAAACATGTGCATTGCTTTAGAAGGACAGCCTAAAATTTCCACAGATACCATTCTGAAGTTCTGGGTTACAGTAAAGGGGAAAACAAAAAACAAAGGCAAATTTTTGTTTTCCCTGACAATGATAAAAAAGGTCAGAACAAGGTTGTGTTAAGGATGATGCATTCTTGAATAACTACAATAATGAAGCAAAGGGTATCAAGTTGAAAAAAAGAAGATAGTTTAAATTTTACTCACAGGCTTATGAACTTAGTTTTCAGCTCAACACAAATAAAATTATAATCTAGCAAGCTTCCCAAAATATCTATAACAAAAAACAAAATAGGAAGCTATTTTAGAGTTCTGTCTCATTCTCTGATCTCATTAGCACAACTATGCTCTATCACAATGATGATGAACTTTTTGGAACCTTTTAGGGGCCCTGTGCCCAATCCCTGCCCCACTCTAGACTGTGTGCCATTCCCTGTCCCCCAGTGATGGCAGGGAGTGGAGAGAGGCCCTGGCTCCCAGCCTCGTTGTGGAGGAATGGGGGTGGGAGTGGGGTAGGGCAGCCACATCCTGTGACCACAGGGATCCAGGGCCCTGCACCCAGCCACCCTAGTGGTGGGCAGAGAGAGGGTGCTGCTGGGGGGATTGTGGGGGAAGCCTATTTAGGGAGGTGGCTCAGAGACCCAGTGCTCTGCCCCTTGTGTTCAGGGGGCTGGGCTGGGCACAGGTGCCCCCAAAATGTCTTTACATGCTGTCTTTGGCACATGCCATAGGTTCACCATCATGGTTCTATCACAAGTTACTTTCTTTTTCCAACTAATAATAGCCCACATTCATAAAATGCTTCGAAGTTTGTAAAGCACTTTCTTCACAATTTAGCAATACCTTATACTAGTGATGGTGAACCTTTTAGAGATCAAGTGCCCAAACTGCAACTCTCACACCCATGTGAGCTTTCCCCATTCCCCTGTCCCAGACAGAGGAGGGAGGAAGCATTCCCATTGTGTTGCTGAGCAGAGAGGTGGGGGATGTCCTCAGGTGCAGTGAAGAGGGGGAGGCAAGCAGCCCCATCTGACAAACATGTCATAGGCTCACCAATATGGCCTTATACCCTGCCTATTTGTCTTTATGGACATTCTTGATCATAATATTCTTTCCCATTAGTACCTCTCTTACCTTTTACCTAGCATTAACCTACACAGACAGAAGAAACATCTGATTATTTCTAAAATGAGTATAAGTTGCTACTGCCACTATCTATTTCTTTACAAAATAAAACTCCTTCCATGTTTCTCTTTAGGAAGTCATATAGTGTACTATAGTTATGAAATGAAAAACTGTAACTAATATAGCACTTTTGCAGGAGGCTTAATAAATTAGTCAAAATCATCTTCCCTAGTTTTTCTTAAAAATCAACAGCTATAATTATTTCCTATTTAAAATTAAAGATCTATATTTTTAAAAGAAGAATCTTGTCCAAACACAAAAAAATTTTCTACTTGTGAGAAAGCATTTATATGATTTCAGATATGGAACTCCTATTCTGGGGGTCCAGATGGCAGGATGAACTTTAAGTTGCCTTTGGACCCTTTTCTACCTGATAGCTTGGAAATTCTACCACTACCCCAAAACCAAAAAAAGGAGAATTCTAAGAAACATCTTTATATTAAAGAGCTCAATTCCACCCTTGTAGATATGTTAACCATAGCTTATCAGTGGCACCTTTATTCAAGTCAATGCAACGCAATTATTAGCACCTAGTATGTGCTAGGCAATAGTACATAAACAATTCACAAGACTCAAAGTCCCCAAATAGCACCTGGCTTGAAAAATCTAAATAACAATAAATGTAAAGTCCTATATTTAAGTTAAAAAATCAATTAAGTACTACAAGAGGAAAATATGGCTTGGCAGCAGCTCATATTTAAAAACAATCCCCCCCAAAAAAGATGATTTAGGTGATAATAATTTTAAACAAGTCAATGTTTTGATTGCCAGAAAAATTAAAACAAACTTAGATTCCAGAAGAATTCTCAATTCTATATAAATAAAGTCTCCAGATCATAAGAATAATCATACCTTACACTCTGCTAACCAAACCAAATCTGGAAAGTATTAGGATATGGACGTTATATTTTAAGAGGAATCGTACTATATTAGAGGCCATCAGATGAGAAAAGGAGATGGAAGGAAAGAGATGGAGCAGTTAGGGAATATTCAGGATAAAGAACAAATGACTAAGGGAAGATATGACTGCTGTCCTCAAATACTGACAGTCTGATAGGATACTCCTTTGCTGTCCATTGCTCTACTCAGATGACATCTAGAATATTATGTTGAATTCTGGGCACTGCATTTTAAGATGAGTTTTGATTGACTGGATAACATTCAAAGAAAGGACAAACCAGGTTGATGAAGGGACCAGCATTCATGCCATACAAAAAACTGGAATGTTTAGCCTGGGGAAAAATTGGTAGGATAGAAGCAAAGGCACATATCTTCAAGCATTTTCAAAGCTCTCATGTAGAAATCAAGCCCATAAGATCCTAGATTTAGAGAGAAGGAACACAGAGGTCATCTTGTCCCATCTCCTTATTTTACAAATGTTTTTAAAATGAAAACTTGAGAAGCAAAATGCCCTTGAGAAGCAAAATGACCTTCCTAAGGTCATAGAGATACTAAGCCACTGAGCCAGGATTGGCACCCAAATTCTTTGATTCTAAATCTGGAGCTTCTTTCATTGTTTCTACTTGCCCCAGAAGGCAGTGGTGGGAAAAATGGCTGGAAGTGGATAAGGCCAAATTTAGCCTTGACATATGGAAAAACTTATTAAAAATTAGAGCTCATGAAAAAGCTTTCCCCATAGAGTGTGGGTTTTCTAGACCAAGAACTAGCCAAAGTCCTGGAATATGCATGTTGAGTCAGTATTAGCAGACCACAAAGTCCTCAGGCTGTGGGGAACTGTGATTTTTGAATTAAAAGGTTATTTTGGCTTTTAGGATCAAAGTATGTTAGAGATGGAAAGAATTTTAGATTCCATCATTTTATAGAGAAGGAGGTTGATGTTCTGAAAGGCTAGCTTGCCTAGAGACAAGTGTGGAGTAAGAAGAAGACACTAATCCTGGTCTTTGCACTTTAAATCTTATGTTCTTGCCACTAAAAATTATAGCAACAACAATAGTTGACACTTACATAGTACTTACAGGCTTACAGTGTGCTAGACACTTTATTAGGTGCCTTACAAATATTAACTCATTTAATCCTCATAGTCCAGGGAGGTAGATGAAACTGAGGCAGGCAGAGGTTAAGTGTGATCACACAGCTAGAAAATGAAACTGAATTTGAACTCAAAACTTCTTGACCTCACACCTATCCTCTGGATCTTTATCCTCTGGGCCACCTAGTTGCCTAGACTATATTCCATCATATGATGGTTTTTAATATAAAAATTGGCTTACTTTTTTTTTCATTGCTAATTTTCCCTCTCTACAAACTCCTTTATCTCTGGGTGACTGCATTTCTCACATTCCTCCCTTTCAACCACAGTAATATTTGAGACCAAATGCATTCCTCGTTCAAATTAAATATTAGATTAAATATAGGAGTGAGACAGCATGGCTCAGTGAATAGGGGGATATGAGAAGAGAAAAAAATATTTACTAAGTGCCCGGTACCATACTAAATAATTTATGAATATCTCATTAGATCCTTATTACAACCCTGAGGTAGGTGCTATTAAGATCTTGCACTTTTAAAATTTCTCTAAAATTATTTATTTATCTATTTGATAATTTATTTATTTAGAATGTTTTTTTTCTATGGTTACCTGATTCATGATCTTTCCCATTCCTCTTCCCTCTCCCTCCTGGAGCCAAGAAGCAATTCCACTGGTTTATACATGTGTCATTGTTCAAAACACATTTCTATATTATTCATATTTGTAATATGAATTAAATGATTTAAAAATTTTAAAAATGAATTAAAGCCTAAACCCCAGTCATAAACCCATCAAACCACGTGATCAGTCCTATGTTTTTCTTCTGCATTTCTACTCTCACAGTTCTTTCCCTGGATGTAGATAATGTTCTTTCTCAAGATCTCTATTTTGCAATTGAGAAAGTAGAAGCAGAGAGGGCTCAAGTGATTTGCCCAGAATCATACAGATAGTGTCTGAGACTGGATTTGAACTCAGCTTTTCCTGGTTGTTGCTCTTCAGTTGTTTTTCAGTGGCATCTGACTTTTCATGACCCCCTAGGACTTTCTTGGCAGAGACACTAATGTGGTTTGCCCTTTTCTTCCCCAGCTCATATTTTATAGATGGAGAACCTGAGAAAAAAGAATTATGTGTCTTGCCCAAAGTCTAAGGCCAGATGTGATGTCAGGAAGATGAGTCTTCCTGGACTCCAGGCCCGGAACTCTATCCACCAAGCCTCTCACCTAACTCTATGCCTGGGGCTCAATATATAGTTGTTCAGAGATCTGGCTTCAAAGTGAAATGAGCTCAAGCCCCAACTACTCCATATACTGACTGTGTGATTCTAGGAAAGTCACTCCAGCATCTCTTTCAGACTCTGGAGAGCAAGGACTGATCTGCATTAGAAGAGAAGCTTTTTAACCAGGAGCTTCCTAAATGGGATGAGATCATAAAGATCCATCCTAAATGGAGGGAAGCAGTGAGGGAAGAGACATAAAAAGAGAATAAAGAGAAAAGAAGAGAAGAAAAAGAAAGGGAAGTAATAGAAGGGGAAGGGAGAGAAAGTCAAGAGAGGGAAGGAAGAAAAGATGGACAAAAAATTCATGTTCCTTCCTCCCCCTAGTCTCTGCAAATCTAGCTTAGATGAAATCTGAATTAAGTCTATAATCATTTTTATGTATGTGACATGTATGTAATAAACACATTATATATAACACATGCTTTTCCCCTTCCAAAGAGTTCTTATTTTATAGCACAATATATGTTTGGACCGTTTGAGGAATTTTAGCATATTCAATTGTGGTTAGTGAGAGAGTTCATCTGGGTAACTTTCAACATCATCTTAATCCTTTTGGTCTGTTCTGTACTTGTTAACCTTCTAATTATCTGTTCAGTTTTCCAGGAGCCTTAATTCGAGGAAAAAAGTAGTCTAGATAGAAGACATGACTCACTGAAAATGAACATCCTTCCCTGTAAAGTAATTAATTACTTGATATCAATCAGGTTTTTTTTTGAGCTTAGATGGTATAAGCTGTCTCAGAGGCAAACAGCCCCTTGGGTAAGTTGACTGTGGAACTATAGCCTCATGGAACTGAAGGATAAATTCCAAACCACGCTGGCATGTTGCCAATTCTGGGTTTGTTTTTTTTTCCCCCAATGAATTCTCAGGTTTTCAATGAGGTTCATAGCAAATATATTTTAAAGCTGTTCAAGTTACACAAACATTATCAACTTTTTAAAAAGTAGAGAGTGGAATGTATTTGTACATATTTTAAATGGTTTTATTCTACCAAAGGTATATTTCCTAGATAAGGTAACTTCAAATAAGATAGAGCTAGTATTTCAGCATTATTTGTCTTAATCAATACTGCTTCATGATAATAAAACTTGAAAAACATGAAATAGGAGTTTTCTTACATTTTATATGCTACATATTCAAGAGAAAGACAAATAGCTTTATAAGTTAATGACAAATTTGTCTATATTGTTCTGAAATCTTCACATAGCAAAGTTGTCTTTGCATATTATATCCACATTCAGTTTCCTAAGAGCTTCACCCACTTCTTCACGTTTATAGTCCAAGAGTTTTTTTAAATTGCCCTACTATTAATCTCACAAGTTTTAAAATAAAAATGAAAGAAATTGTATATTTTAAAAAGGCTGTACCAAAAGCCTTCTTATAATGGCAAAAATGAATTTCCTGCATCCACTACCAGAATATTAGCCATCATAGAGCATGATTCCTCACTTTAATGGACATATTTTTGTCTTGTCTATAATACAAAAGGAGTACCTCATAAAATCCTTGGCAAGAATGAGTCAAGGGAAATTCCAGGGACCATTGTAGTGACATAATTCAGAGTTTTTCCTAGAAAAAAACCAAACTTGCCATGTTATAACAGAGTAGGAATTCTTCAGGGTGGTGGGGCTGGTTCTGATTTTTGTTGCTAGACCTTCTGTAAGAGATTTACAATCTAAGCATTTTTGATTTCCTGTGGAAATATATAAAGTATGGAGGCAACATTAGTCCTACCTATATAAGTCATATATTACAAGATAAATGCCTTACTCATTGAGTAGAATAAAGGGATTTTTCCTCATGCAGATGAACATTCGTTCAAAAATAATTTTGGTAGGCCATAAATCAGTTGATTTAACTGCTCTTTAAATTTGCTAATTCATCTATAATAGTTTATAACACTGAATGACAGGAAAAAATAGAAGATAATGAAATATTACAAGTTCCTCAATTTCCTTTGAGTGTAAGTTTCAGTTTATTTTCTCAACATATACCACTCTGTGAGATCCTTTCCCTATATTTTACTACAGCAATAGATTTGACTTATATCAGGGTCTTTTTCCATGTATTTAGCTATTATGCCTTCCCAGGAAGGGCTCTTTAGTAACAAAGTCATTTCTTTAGATACAGAAGATCTCATTGATCATTACAAAAAAAAAGCAAAACAAACAAAACAAACTCCATATCCCCCACTCATCATACAATTCAGTATTTAAATACCACAATATTGCACATCATAGTTATTTCAGCAATAAGATTCCTTTTTTTAACTTTTCCCTAAAACACGTGTCAAGAATATGATATTTGAAGATGTAATGAACACTAAAATCCTTAAAATATGTTCATAAGATCCTTCTAGGGATATGAAAGAATGTTTAGACAGCTGGTAAAGAGAAGAGTCACTGAAAGATTGTGAACAGAATGATAAGGATTGAGCAAACAGGATAAAAACATGATTTCCCCCCAATGACTTTATTGGCAAACAGGAAGAAATATGCTATCACAGGTGCAGGTCTTAAAATAGTGAAAACTAGACAGTCAAAACTATACCACAAATCTTAAACCCTTCATTGTCATGAAGAACTATAATATTTGGATGGGAAGTCTCATTATCAGGAAATATATCACAGATATTACAAAATAAGATTTCTTTCACACATAAAATTCTATGCTTTTTGTAAGAAGTTTTCTATTGCAAATGATCATAAGTGGACTGCCAGAAGATGTATAATTTTTTATTATTATTCAAAATAATGCTACTTATAGACCTCATATTAAACCTCATGAAATTGGATTAAGCTTTCTTTAGGGAAAAATAAAAACAAACAAATCTTTGTCAAAATTTGCATGTAATATTAAACAAATATCAACACTTCTTAGATCTCTGAAATAAATATTAATGACTTGGCTTTATATTCAATTTAAATGTTCTATTAGTATACATCTTAGCATAGCTTGCACTTCTTTTTATTCTAAATTCTGACACAAATCACTCTAAGTGGCAAATAAAACTAAGGATTAACTTGTCTATAAAGAATGGGCCTGAAAATATAAAATGGTTTCCTAATTGGTTGTCCTTTGCCAGCTGTATACTTTAGTTATACAGAGCATCAGGTCTATACAGAGAATCCAAAGGTCAGATTTCCACAAAAGAGCCAACAATTCTAGAATTTCTCTTCTGAGACCAGTAAGAATTCATGAATGAATGTGACAATTTGTTACAGGGATAATTATTCAATCTAAGCTGTAGGGGCCAGTGTTTGTTTGTTTTTTCCTTAACCCACTGATTTTCTCTAATGTCTGGGGACAAGTTATTAAATCTTGAGCTTAAAAAAATTCCATTTACATACTTGTAAATTTGTGTCCCTAGTTAATTAATATACACAAGATTTTTGTATGTTGTCTCAGAAAACCAAAATTTGCAAGTCATCTATTACTGAAAACTGTAATTCATAACACATTGGGCAAAGAAAAATAAAATTTCTTCAAGCAAACTGGGTGGAATGAAGGGGATTCTGGGATGTAAAATTCTGGAGATTAAAGATTGCTTCACTGTTGTCTTTTTATCACCAGTGCCAGTCACATAGTTAGTAAGCACATATTACTAAATGATTATTAGCTGACTGAATTCTATGAAAGCAAAGCTCAAGCTTTCCAAGTTAGAAAAGCTTTGATATGGTACCAGCAACAAGTTATCTGCCAGGACCAGCTAGCTAAGAACAAAGAAGGTTATAAATAGTAGCATGGCCCCTAATTGATAAATTCATTTGTTCCAGAAGCCTGTAAAATTGGCAAAAATATAAAATGGCCCTCAATTCTGTATTATTGCTTTCTTCTTCCTCAATAAAAGTGAAGTGGTGAGTGAGAGATAATACCTAAATCACAAAAAGTTTTTAGACTAGCTACAAAGATTATTTGAAATGTTGATGCTAGATAAGAAATCTTTGTCCAAAGAGCAAATTTATATAGCTCTGTAGTAATTAAATTACATTCACATTAGCATTGTGGGAAAGCAGAAACCATGAAAGTTGTATCTAAAGGCAAAGACTGTTCAAAGGCTCTCATCAGAAATGAAAATGGAGTTGATGAAGCTGGTTTTCATTATGGGCCAAAAGTAACAACAACAAAATAATTCCACAGGAAACCTGGTCACCTCATCTTTCAGTTTTCATGAGGAACATAAGCAAAGAGACTACCATTAAGAAAACCTGTAGTTAGGTATCAATACATTATGTGGAATGAAGAAAAGAAATTATACAAAGAATCTTATAAGATTATTCATCATAATGCTTAGTTATTTCAATGAGAAAGTGGGCATGACAAAAAAAAAAGGAGAAAAAATTGAAAGCCTCAGATCTGTGTATCTTGAACACTTTCTTCATTTGGAATGAATAAACAGAGAAAACACTGGAGCTCCGGTAGCACTAGAGCTGAGTAAAGGACAGAAAGAACATCTATATAGCGTAGAAGGAGAGATTTAAAAAAAGAAGGGACACGAGAGAGCCTTCTCTAGGCATGGGAAATGGTATGGAAAGGATGGGATAAAAAAAAACTGGGTACAGAGTGATATGGGAATTGCAGTTGGTAGAAGTATCTAAGAGTCTTTAACTATTTTACTGTCTATGATGGATTGGATGGATTGCTGCTTTTACAGAAGAGGAAGCTGAGGCTCATAGAACTTATGATTCCCTAGGAGGTAAGTGGAAGTGCTAAAGCAATGTCTAGTCTTCATAATTCAAATCTAGTGTTTCAGTTTTATCACACTAAATCTTAGAAAGTGTCATTCAAATCCAGTGACAATGCATACCAGGGAAATTCTAAGTGTTAAAACCTTTGATAGAAGAAAGATTTCTAAAAGCCCCCTTTCCTCTGTTTTTAATCCCACTATCTGACAAGACAGTAAGAGAGGTCAGGTTGATGCTCAGGGTAGGCAGGATATTAAAGGGCAGCACTGAGAAGAAATAGCTGCTCTGATTCTTGTTTTGCTTCTGTTCCCTCTCCTTCCCCCCATCAAGTCAATGATCTTTGGGCTGAAAAGGACATAATTAAAATGACTAAGAAGGAGTTGATGCTCATAATAAGTTTTAGCTACCTAGCCCAAGTGAACTATATCCTGAAAAAAGAAGATGATGTATTGCTGGGTAATGAGCAATCACTGAAAACACATAGAGAAGAAGAAAGTATAAAGAACTACAAAAAGACAAAGGGCATGTTGTCTTCACGAATTATCTTCTTAAGAAATGAGTTTCTTAAAGGAATAGGAAAGGGAAAGGAGAAGAGAGGAGACAAGAGGGGAGGAGAGGGGAGGAGAAGAGGGGATGCTGCGTGGTATAATAGAAAGAGTATTGGCTCTGGAGTTAGAGGCCCAGGCTTGAATTCTTCCTCAGATACTTTCTATCTGAGTTATTGTGGGCAAGTGAATTAATTTCCTGTGGCCTGTCTCTTCATCTATAAATAAGAGAAGTCTATACCCAATGGTCTCTTAGGGGTCTCTTTTAGATTCTCTAATCCCATGATTCTATGTCTACAAACTAAAGGCCAGCAAGTTTGATTTGAAATTCTGTTCATATTTTAGAATGCATTATTTTTTAAAAATTTGTACTGATAGCTTTTGTTATGATGCCACCTTTATTTGTGTGTGTGTATATACACACATACATATGTATATATATACATATATATATATATATAAATATCTTTCCCCAACCCTCAGCTTCCTCAAAAGACCATTCCTTTGCAACAAAGAATAAAAAAGGAGAATAAAAGTCCTACAAAACAATCAATATTTCAAATTACAATATTTGTAATGTTCTACCCCCATGAATCCCTACTTCTCCAATGAAGGGAAGGAGGGCTTTTTTCTTATCCTTTCTTCAGAACCAAACTTCTTGATCAGAATGATTACAAAGCATTCTATTTCTCTCCATCTCTGTGTTTCTCTAGCTTTCTTTCTTTTCTTCTCTTTTTTGTTCTTTCCATTTCTATTTTGGTAGTGATTATGCACACATACAAATATGTTCTGGGATCTGATGACATCTCTGAATCAGCTCATAAAAATCTTCCAGTTCTTCTCAAAAGAATTCATAGTCATCATTTTTAAAGTGCAGGATTCTTCCATTACATGCATGTACCACTATTTGTTTAGCCATTCTCCAATCAATGAACAACTATTTTATGGCCAGTTCTGTGTTATTACACACAAAGAATTCTGCTATGAATATTTGTGTATATGTGACCTTATAGTTTTACCTTTGAAATCCCTGGGTAATATGTCTAGCAGTAGCATCTCTGGGTCACATTTTTAGCAAAATTCCCCATTGTTTTCCAGAATGGTTGGAAAATTCACATATCCAATAGCATATTGGTATGTCTCTTTAGACACATCACAAACCCTCCAACACTATTTCTATTTCTGACATCCTTCTTAAATTTGTTGGGTTTGATTTGCATTTCCTTTTTTTTTTAATTACTAACTTGAAGCAATCTTTCACAGATGGTTAATAGTTTGAAATTCTTTTGAGAATCATTTGTTCATCTTCTTTGACCACTTTTGTCACTGGGGAGTAGTTCCTCCTCTATATTAATTCTCTGTAAAACTTGATTATAAGACCTTTATCAGAGATGTATGTTGCAGAGATTTTCCCCCAATCAATGTTTTTCCTTCTTACCTGAGCTGCAATGATTTTGTTTATGCAAAGGTTTTTCAATTTCATTTAATCTAAATTAGCTGTTTTATGTTTTGTGATCACCTCTATTTCTTGCTTAGGTAAGACTTCTCCTCTGCTCTTAGCTTTGAAAGCTACCTGATCTTGTTCTCTTCTATTTTTTTTAACAGTATGACCTTTATATTCAGGCCATATATCCATTTTAAACTTAATGTATTAAATAGTATAAGATGTTGGTCAATACCTAGTTTTAGAACATATTATTAAAAGGATGATTAGTATACATATATAAAAGTAAATGGTTAAGCACAAAGAGTCAGCACAGTTTTATCAATAACAGATCAAGCCATATTAACTTCATTTCCTTTGGGGGAGATGGAGTGGGGTGGATGGGCTGGAACAAGTTACTAAACTGGTAGCCCAAGGAATGCTATAGATGTAATTTACCTCAATTTCAGTAAAATACAAGAAAAGAATTTTCATGTTATTTTTGTGAAAAGGATGGAGAAATGTGTGTAACTTGATAGCATCTGGATGGAATCAGAAATAAATCCATGAATAGTTATGACTCAAAGAGTAGTCATTAATAATTCAATGTCAACTTGGATCCTGGTCTAGTGGAGTGCCCTTACCAGACAAGAAAAGCATAGATCTTCAGCAATTTGTCTGAAAAAGATCTTGGGATTTAAACCAACTACAAGTTCAGTTTATGTCAACAGTGTAATATTATAGTCAAGAAAGCTAATGTAATCTTAGGCCATATTGAGAGACACATTTTCCAAGAAAAAAGGGGGCAACAATCTTATTGTACTCTGTACTGACAAAGCAATATCATGTTCAGTTCTCAGAGCCAAATTTTTGGAAGGACAATGATAAACTGAAAAGCAAATGAAATCAAATGAAGAAAAATCTATAAAGTGTTTATTACTAGCATAGCACCTAGCACATATATAAATGCATATTCCTTCTCCTTTCCTCCTCCCATCCAGAGAACAGAAACCAGGATAATAAAGAACCCCGAGTTTTACCATGTAAGGACTAGTTGCAGTATTTGGGGATATTGGAGAAAAGATGTAGATAAGACACCAAGACAAAAAGAGCCGTTGTCAACTACTTGAGGCAATATCTGCTGGAAGACAGATTTGATTTATTCTACTTCAGTTCATAGGCAAATCTAGAAGCATCTGATAGAAGTTGTAAAGAAGCAAATATAAGCTTATTGTAGGGAAAAACTTACTAATAACTATAACTTATCCAAAGTAAAATGGGCTGCTTGTGGAAATGGTAAGTTACCCCTATTCTGATGTTTTTAAGAGAGGGCTGGATGATCGATCTCTTATTGAATGGACTTGTTGGGTCACTTGAGTGTCCTTCTATCTTTGAGACTCTGGGATTACTATGAGAATATGTCATCAAATATTATACAGAAAGGCTTCTATATCCACATGGGATAGTCTAACACCTACCATGGATGGTTGAAACCACATATATAAAGGAACACTTGCTGTTAACCATGGGTAACTGAATCAACAGATAGAGGGACACAATCATACACTTGGTGACAAAAAGCTGCTATAATAAAAGGTCTGGAGAATCTAACATTCAATATACTAAAAGGCAAAGACTCAAAGTTATCAAAATACCTCATGGATATTCTTGAATGATTCATCTGTCACTTATATGCCAATAATCCTGCTAAGAGCCACCCAAAGGCCCTTCAGCCTTTGTAGGTGAAGATGAAGCTACCACAGTGTGGCAACATGAAAAGAACACTGAACCATTTAGCCCAAAGACCAATGTCTTGTCAGGGCTCTGTCATTTCTGAGCCCAGTTTTGGGGATAAGCTACTTCTCTCTATGCTTCCATTTCCTCTTTGGTAAAATGAGCAAACTGGGCCAGATATTCCCTAACATGCTTCAAGTCTTAACATTCTATGATCCTATAACCCACCAAAAGGACAACATAAGCTCTGAGTTGTTTTTCTAAGGGAAGAGATAGATTTTGGCTTAATCTATCAACAGTCTACTCCCTTGTGATTAATGGCACACAGCCACGAAGAGCAAAGATAAATGACCCATATAAGCTTCCATGATCTCACTGACAACCAAGCAATTATGTTGGGCTGATGCTATAAAGCAGATAAAAGATATTATTGAAAATAAAGAATCTGAAGAATAATTTCAAACAGTGTGTCAAAACTGATGTCTACTTAGAAGATCCCATATCAAAGAACCTAAAAAGAAATTCAGCAGCATTTTTTAAAGCAGAGATTTTATGTAGTCCCTGGAATGATGAGGCAAAACTAGCAATATATATTATCTCTAGAAAATTAAGACTAAGGTAGCTATAAATGTAGGACAGTAGCTTACTGGTGGATGTTCTCTTTCTTTAGTTAATGATACATATTCATATTCACAGATTTTAATAAAAATATTTATAAATTAAGGTCTACAGTTCCTTCTGTGGCTTATTGATGTATTTTAGAATTGCTGTTGCTCCATAAAATGCTCTAAAAAAACTAATTCCATGTATTTATTAAGTATCTGAGCTTCCAGATACTAGATATATTTTAGTGCAATATTGGATTATGTTTTATGAAAATGAAAAATTGTATTTAAATGAAAAGACATTTAATTTTTCACAAAGCTGGTACAGTATCATATTTGGTAGTATAAGTACAGACATTAAAGAAACCCATCAGCTAGAAGAAATCTTATTATTTTAATTATGATTAGGAGATTACCAATGGAATGACTCATTATTTTCTAATGAGGTGCAAACACTTGTGTTTAGGAAAATATAAGCAGAGGGCTGAACAATTCCTATGTGCCAGGTCACCATAAAATATAGGATTTGGGGGCATAGTTTTATCAAAATCTCTTAAAATGTACTTTATTCTTTTTGTTCAAGTATATTGACCTTTTATTGTCATGAGAATTTCCCTGAAATATCTGAAAGTTTTACTCAATGTGGGCAGTGCTCCTCAGATTCCTCAACCTGTTTTCACTCTTCTTCTATTCTGTAATCCTCTCTTCTTGATACTAACATGATAGGTTTGATTTGTAGCTTGCCAGTACATCAATTTAATCCAATTAAGAAAGCATTTATGAAGCATTTATTATATGCCAGGCACTGCCAGAAGCTAGAGATACAAAGACAAAAATGAAAGTAGTTTCCAACCTCAAGGAATTTATATTCTGCTAAGAGAAAACACCAGGTAATGGCAATGAGGGCAATGAGGAAGGAAAAGGGTGGGATATTAATAAACAAGTACTTATTAAATTCCAATTATGTGTTAAGACATTGGAGGATAAAGACAAAAAAGTCTCCCTGTCCTCAAGTAGTTCACATTCTAGCAAAGAAGATGAATATACTAAAAAACACAAATAAATGCAAAATATAAACAAAGTCATAGGAGAGGTTGTTTGCTAACAGTTGTGGGCATTAAGAATGACTTCTTGTAGGAGGTAACATATGTAATGAGCCTTGAAGGGTGCTGAGAGTTCAAAGGATGGAGGTGAAGAGAGAGAGCCTTCCAGGCTTGGGGGTAGCCTGTATATCAGTGATGGTAAACCTAGGGCACATGTGCTAAAGATGGCTTGCAGAGCACTCTCTGTGGGCATGCAGAGTACTCATTGTGGGCATGGATCCCCTCCCCGAGTTCATTACTAAAAAGCTGAGGGACTTGGGGGAGCTGTTCCCCTCCTCCTCTTCACTTGTTCTGAAGACATTCCTCACTTCACTGGCCCCTCTGCCCAGCAGCCCATGGGAGCACTTCTTCCCTCCCCTGTTTGGTATAAGAAAGGGTGGCATGCCCAGCACTGGGGGTGGGGGGCACAGCATGTGGTCTCTGGGGGGTGGTGCATGGCACTTGCTCTCTAAAAGGTTTGCCATCATCGCTGTATACAGTCAAAGAGACTGGAGAAAGAATGAAGCCACATAAGGGGAATGGCAAGTAGATATTTTGTCTGGGAAATATTCTGTATAAGAGGAGGGACTATGGAATTAGTCTAGAAAGATAGGATGAAAACGGTGAAAATCTTTAAATGCTAAAAGAGAGGTCTGCCTATCCTCTAGTCTAAAAGACCAAGCTATTTCCTTTAGAACTTTGTGATCTCAGAAAAAACAAAACCTTTTCTCCATATCTGTCCTCTTTGGCTTCTGATTAAAACTACTAATTATTTCCCTAGCTCCTATGCCATGTACAATTCAATTCACTCAGAAGTTTCTAGGAATCCTTGTTTCTCTCCTCTCCTCCCTTTGAAATTTCCGCTAATGTATTCTCCTATTCCTATTCACTCTGGGCTAGCTAAACTTGGCTTGTATCTCTCCTAATGTGTTTTTCCCCACCAAAAAAAAAGGTCTTCTCATCCCTCCCTATGCAGTTTTTCTCCAAGCCATTATCAGTCCACATGACCTAAAAGAGAAAATGGTACTTACATTTTGAACCTATTAATCTCCATTCTCATCTGGGGTCAACTGTTAATCTCTAATCACTTTTATTTTTTAATGTACTTATTTTTAAACCTTTACATTCTGTCTTAGTATCATTTCTAAATAGAAGAGCAACAAGGTCCAGGCAACTTAGGTTAAATGACTTGCCCAGGGTCATGCAGCTAGGAAGTGTCTGAGGCCAAATTTGAAACCAAATCCTCTTGACTTGAAGCCTAATGCTCAACCCATTGTTGCTAGCTACCTAGTTGCTCTTCTCAGTTTTGTCAGGTGTTATTATTACTACTAAGAGAATCTCTGATGCAAATATAGCTACAAGACTGAAAAGAAGTGAGAACAAGTATAGAAAGTACAAAATAAATAACAAAAGTCCTTTATGTTTGGAATGTTGTCAAAGACATATTTAGTTCCTCACTATCTATTTAAGCTAGATATTTTAATAAATTAACTACTGGAAGCTGGCTGCATGGTTTGTGTATTAGAGGTGTGGTCAAGGGAAGGGGAATAGTAGTGGAAAGGCAAACAAAGGTAAAAATATCTTTTCAAATCATTAATAAGTAATTTTCAAAAGTCTGCTATCAGTATAAAGTTGAAAGAACACTGAACTTGAAGGAAATCTCAGCTCTGCTTTTTACCACTTGTATGTCTGATCATCATTTTCCTTATCTACAAGATGAGAGATCTGGGTAACATGATTTCTATGGTTCCTTTCACCCCTAAATCCTACAAGGGAAGTGGTAGGGTAAACTGATCTCTTTGGGAACCATATATTACAGTGAACCCTAAACTAGATAGCTTCTCAAAATTAGAACATACATTCAATATATCTTGATTTACCTATCCACTTGATTCTCTAATTTCCTATATTTCATAGTAAAATAGCCTTTAATTGGGAATGAAAAGACAATATTTTTCTGGCAAATAATAGGATTTCAGTCAAAGGTTTATTCATTCATTCATTCATTCACTTATTTATTTATTTTGGACAAGAAAGCCTTAGCCTGTGATTAGTTGTGTTTTAAAGTTATCTGGCAGATCAAAACTATTTGTAATGACTGTAATAGATTATATTATAGTCATATTAGAAGAGTACAACAGACTTTCTTCAGGGTTTGTTTTGAAATCAAGCTACAAATAAGGTAGAAATAAATTCGTGGAAAGAATTGCCTGGCATAATTTTAAATGACTCTCAACATCATTGAATAATTTTACAACAAAGTTCAAGTATATTAGGTAGACATTCTTAAATGAAAAACAATTTTACCATGCAAAATGCAATGGACAGTTCCTTCAAAGAAGAAATTTGTGAAATCAAAGATACCATTATGAGTAAAGGCATTTTTATTTTTTTTCTAGGCACCCCAAACATGCTCACTTCTCAAAACTTAGTGTACTACAGGAAAAGAAAACATATCTGCATAGTAACTTCAGGATGTAGTTATAGAGAATACTTCAAAGAAAGAAACTTCCCGTTTGTCATAAAAATTCCCTTTTCTGAAGAGTAGGTTCAAAATCAATATTTGTACATGGGAAGTAAGGTGGATCCCTTTCATGACCCTGTGTGCCCTTTCCCTCTGGTAAATTATAAACATAGGAATTTTACTAACTTCCTGGACAAAGACAATTTAGAATTCTCTATTTGGGGGCTTTTCTACTTTTAATTCCCATGTCACTCTAATAGAATTTTTTACACATACAAAATAGATATAGTTCTATTTTTATGTTGTTCTTACACCTAGCTCATTATCATAAGGAATATTATAATTAATAATTATACAAGCAGTGCTTACAATTCATTGGATTCTTATTGAATTCTATTGGATACTTCTCTTACTAAATTCCTTTAACATCCTTCAAGGAAGAAGGAAGTCTTGTATTCACCGACTTGAGAACTGGTCACCATTACAAAAACAGAATTTGAGGATTCTCTACATACTATCTGATGCATCTAGGCATTAAGGAAGAACAATATTTAAAAGACATATAGTCCATAAAAGAAAGATTTCTAAATATTCACAAAACTCTCAAATAGAAGTAGATTATAAGTAGCCATGAACCACATTATATACTTTCATAAGAGAAAATGTCACTTAAATAAAATAATCATAATTAAAAGCAATGAAAACACATATCTGACCTTCATTCATTAGTGCCCAGGATACTGAAAAGAGATATGTTTCCCATCTGAGCAGATTTTTTATGCAAGAATAAAACAGGTTGGCTTTCATAGCCAAATTAATTGTAATTATTTGCCCATGTCTTCTCTCTCTTATTCTTCTGTAAGCCCTTTGTGAATATATTATACAGTATTGCTCCTACAGCACCTAGTCCAATTCTTTGGCATATAGGTTATTAACAGATGGTTAATGGTTGAAAGAAACAATGAATAAATAACTAAATATACATTCTCATTAGAAATGTACTATTACAAGAAATGGCAGTTAGGTGGTACAATGATAGTACATTGGGCTTGAAATCAGGAAGACTCATCTACATGAGTTCAAATCTAGCCTCAAACAATTTAGTAGTTGTGTGGCCCTGAGCAAGTAACTGTTTGCCTCTGTTCCTCATCTATAAAATGAGCTGGATTTTTTACCAAGAAAATCACAAATGGGGTCAGAATGAGTCAGATACAACTAAAATGACTGACCAAGAATAACAACATTATAAGAAATAATGTGCTAATAACAACAGCAACAAAAACCTCTGAAGGTTTAGAGCTGGAAGACCTTATAGATCATCTAATGTATCCCCTTCATTTTACTGACTTTTCCAAGGTCACAGAGATAGAGAATGGCTAAGCTAGAACTCAGATCTCCAGAGTCCTAGTTCTGTGCTCTTTCCACTACATCATGTTGTCTCGCCCAGATTAATTTTATTTCCCAAAATATTATAAGCTCCCAGAGAACAGAGATAAATCCTGGCCTGTCTTTGTACATCACAATGCACCTGCCTTGCACAGAGTCATTTCTATGAGGGCAGAAATTCTCATAACACCAGAGCACTGAGTTCTACTGAAGTGAACTCTTCAAATTTTTTCCAAAGAATAGTTTAACAGGGTTATGTCTAGTCTACATCAGTTGAAAAATATTTAGGATTAAGTCAAGTTCCACCTTCTAGTATGTATGTGTACACTACTCACACCCTCCAAAAAGAAATATGCTATTTCAAACTCTTTTTGAAAATTACTTTAAAAGTATTTGTATAAAGCCAAAGCATTGCCTATTGCTAAGAATTTAATGGTAAAATGAACTGAGTCTGTATCTCAAAAATACAATTAACACTATAAACATTAACTGGTTGAAATACTGCAAAAGTTATGGTCTTCCCTCTTTTGATTTAGTATTATAAATTCTGATCTGGAAATAAATCAAAATGTACAACTATTACAAACTGATGAAATATGATTAGAGGCAACTTTGTTCAAAATTTGTTAGTTTTAGTTCTCATGAGTTTTATAAAAATGTTTGGTATGAAATGTTAACGCTGTCTGATAAGACCTGTCTAAACAAGAGGAGTATTATTTACCATGATATATAAACAATGTTTTACTCTGATATAGGCAGCTGACTGTCTTTTCATTCTATCATTTATCAGTCATTTAGGGTATTTAGTGTTTGTTTACCTAACACAGCTTTTCTGAGAAATACGCTAACAGAATATCCACTGGCTGCTAAATATTATTGTTAGAAGCAGTAACAAGAGATTGCTATCTGCTTAAGTTGTTTCTCACTATTGCTTGAAAAAACCATTGCAAGCAGAACAACATGTTCTAATTGAAAAACAATGCTCAGTTGGACATATCTGTGTAATAGCATCAATTGTAGTTTCCCAAAAATCTTTACAATTGAGTTGACTTTTTTTTTAATGTGCTATATATGTATATGGGGAATGTAGGCAAAAAAAGGGAAAAGAAGTAGAATCTGCTTTATAGTATTCAATCAGTCACTTAATAAGGTATTAAAAAACCTACTATGCACTGCTGGGTCTGTACCCCAAAGAGATAATGGACCAAAAGACTTGTACAAAAATATTCATAGCTGCGCTCTTTGTGGTGGCCAAAAATTGGAAAACAAGGGGATGCCCATCAATTGGGGAATGGCTGAACAAATTGTGGTATATGTTGGTGATGGAGTACTATTGTGCTAAAAGGAATAATAAAGTGGAGGAGTTCCATGGAGACTGGAACAACCTCCAGGAAGTGATGCAGAGCGAGAGGAGCAGAACCAGGAGAACATTGTACACAGAGACTAATACACTGTGGTATAATCGAACGTAATGGACTTCTCCATTAGTGGCGGTGTAATGCCCTGGAACAATCTGCAGGGATCTAGGAGAAAAAAAACCACTATTCATAAGCAAAGGATAAACTATGGGAGTGGAAACACCGAGGAAAAGCAACTGCCTGAATACAGCGGTTGAGGGGACATGACAGAGGAGAGACTCTAAATGAACACTCCAATGCAAATATTATCAACAAAGCAATGAGTTCAAATCAAGAAAACATGTAATGCCCAGTGGATTTACGCGTCGGCTATGGGGGGGTGGGGGGGGAGGAAAAGAAAATGATCTATGTCTTTAACGAATAATGCTTGGAAATGATCAAATAAAATATATTTTAAAAAAAACAAACTACTATGGTCCAAGTATTGTTCTAGAAGAGTGTTGGTGAACCTTTTAGAGATGGAGTGCTAGGCCCCTTCCCTCCACTGAGTGACAAGTGCTCCCTGCCCCTCTCCTTTACTCTCCCCACCCCACCCCCTGCACAGCTGAGAGAGAAAGAACTCTCATTAGGCTGCTGGGCAGAGGGGAGAGTAAAGTGAGGAATGTCCTCAGGGAGTATGGGGGGTGGTGGCTGGAGTGCTCTGCTCCCTTGCAGTCCTGCTGCCTGTGAGACACGTACCTTATCCTCTGGGTGCTCCCATTGAATTGCTGGGTGGAAGGGGCAGGGGATATGAAAAAATGTTATTAGGAACAGTGGAGAGGGGGAGGAGAGCAGCTCCTCCTGAGTCCTTCTGCTTTTCTAGTAACAAACTCTTCAGGGGGAGGGGATGAGGGCGGCTGAATACCCACAGAGAGAGCTCTGCATGCCATCTTTGGCACCTGTTCCATAGGTTTGTCATCACTATTTTAGAAACTGGGGATAGATACAATGACAAAAATATAGTTTACATGAAATTTGGACAGTCTATGTATACAAGGACTTTTCACACTTAGAATT
Source organism: Monodelphis domestica (assembly GCF_027887165.1). NCBI lineage: Eukaryota > Metazoa > Chordata > Mammalia > Didelphimorphia > Didelphidae > Monodelphis > Monodelphis domestica. The sequence goes on along the minus strand of NC_077232.1, from coordinate 62,264,269 downwards.
ATGCCTTTAATTGATTTGATTCGATGATTCGATGAAGAACTCTTTCCCCACTCCTAGCAGGTTAAAGGAACAGGAAATGAATAACATTTTGTCACTTACTTCAGGTAGAGTGCAGAAATTTGTTTAATTTACTAAACTGATCCCCTCTCCCCATCTAGTACCATCAATTAAAGAAAGCATTTTTCTCTTGTGAGCACCAACATTAACATTCATCTTTCAAAGCAGAGGCAAGCTGAACAAGTAGCACATAGAAGAAAGGGAAGATGAGAAGAGTGAAAGGACAAGCCTTTAATCTTGGTCATTAAATCTCCCTTACAGAGAAGCTGCATTGTATACTTTGAACAAAAAGGGAAAGATGCACAATGGTTTGTACATCATATTAACACTCTAATGAAGGACTTGGGTAGTTCAGACTCTAGCAGGCAATTATCAGAAGGCTAAGGCAAGTGAAACCATATAGTTTTCTCCATAGGAAAAAAAGCTTTTACAAAATACTGGGTTTCATAAAGATATCAGAATATATTACATAACTCCGGCATTTTTCTGTTAACATATTGGCCTTATTATCCTGATATAGAGTTTTGCCTCTATAACTGGAGAGTAGGGATACATAGATATATGTGGAGAAACTAACCAAGGCTGTTTTACTCAGACCCTTTTCTGAGACCGACTGGAACTAGGAACCCAGATAAAAGTTCTTTTTTAACCATCAAAAATTTTTCAAATAACTTTTTGGTCAGTAGCTTCTCTTCTCTGTGTTTTAGTTATACGTTAAAGATTTTGTGCTCCTCTGCAACAAATTATTTTATCTGTGTGACCTTAGGCAAATCACTACCTTGAAAAGTGTCATTTCCTCATCTGTAAAATGAAGGGATTTGACTAGACCATCTCTAAAGTTCCTTTCCAATTCTGATATTTTGTGATTCTATGAAATCAAAAAACAAAATGAAACTTTAGAATAGAAGAAATAGTTTATTTTTCATTCTATTATTTTTATCCCTGTTTTTGAAAATGATGCCTATTACTCATGATGAAAAATGCTATCTACCTCCAAATAAAGAACTGATGAACTCTAAAGCCAGGTAAAAGCATATTTCTTTCCTCTTTCCTTGCTTCCCCCCACTAATAACATGGCTAATATGGACACATTTTGTATGACTTCATTAATATGAATGGTATTGTATTTCTTGCCATCTCTGTGGATCGGGGAGAAAGTTGAGAAAAGGAAAGAATTTAAAACTGAAAAAAATAAAGTTTTCAAAAAGGAAAGAAAAAGATGCCTCTTCTTTGTGTTTTATTAAATATTTCACTTGTGGTATATTCAACTATGAACATAAAAATTAGAAGGATAAGATCATTTACATTTGACTTTCTTGGTATAGTTTTAGCAAAGGACCAAAAATTTTAAAAATTTCCTAACAATATTAAATGATACCAACAAATATCATTATAGTTGAATTTTTAAGTGATTTCTATCTCAGAGTTGTTCCATACAGTGTTTCATGTGGTGTTCCTTATAGGGTGGGGCCTTCTTTATCTAGTCCCCAGCTATCCAGATCTATTTTGTTGGCCCGTTTGTACCATAGCAAAGGTCTTGTAGTCATCAGAATGAAAAAATGGTTAAGGGAGCCAGTCTCTTCACTGGAATTTTCTAGTCCTTTCTCCTACAGAAAGCTGTGTGCCGTCGATTGTAATGCACGGCTGGTTAGTTGGCCTCCCTGGTGCAGGTTGGAACAGCACCTCTGTTTTGCTGAGGCTGATAGTCAGGCCAAACAGTTTTGTTGCGGTGGAGAACCTGTCCACAATGGCTTGGAGATGATTTTCTTGGTGGGCCATGAGAGCACAGTCATCTGCAAAGAGAGCTTCCAGGATGAGTCTCTCTGTTGTCTTTGTTTTTGCAGTCAGGCAGCAAAGGTCGAATAGTGAGCCATCCAGCCAGTATTTGATTTAGATGCTGAGGTCTAGATCCATCACAGCATGTCATAATACTTGGGTGAAAAATAGGTTGAATAGTACCGGAGCGAGGACACAGCCTTGTTTCACGCCATTGGAGATGTTGAAGCGATCAGAAGTCTCTCCACCAGATAGGACTTCCCCTGTCATGTCGACATGAAAGAGCTGGATCAGTTTGACGAATTTTGCTGGGCAACGGAGCTTGCTGAGGATCACCCACAATGAGTCCCTGTTCACTGTGTCGAACGCCTTTGTCATGTCTATGAAGACAATGTAGAGACTTAGGTTCTGCTCAAGGCATTTTTCCTGCATTTGCCTCACTGTGAAGACCATGTCGATGGTGCTGCGATCTGGTCGGAAGCCACATTGTGATTCAGGCAGGTTCTGCTCTGAAACAGATGACAGGAGTCTGTTGAGTATAACACGGGCGAGGATCTTTCCAGCAGTGGAGAGTAGTGAGAAGCCTCTGTAGTTGTCACAGGCTGCTCGTGAGCCTTTGTTCTTATATAGGGCTACGATGGAGGCATCTCTGAGTTCTGGGAGCACATCTTCCTCTTCCCATATGCTGGTCAGCACTATGTGGAATGCCTAGAGGGCCTTTCCATTTAAGGCCTTGTACACCTCGGTTGGGATCCCGTCTTTACCGGGTGCCTTGCCTGCACTCATTTGTTGAATGGCTTTTTGGACTTCCTGTATTGAAGGAGGGACATCAAGTTGTTCAATGGAGTGGTTTTGGGGGATCTGGTCAAGGGCACTTTGGTCGACTGAAGAGGGTCGGTTGAGAAGCTGACTGAAGTGTTCTTTCCACCTGTTGCTGATGCCTTTTTTATCTTTTATGAGAGTGTCACCATCAGAGGATAGTAGGGGAGTGGTGGTGGGTTTTAATGGCCCATAGACAGTCTTGAGGGCACTGAAAAATTGTTTGTAGTTTTTCGTATCAGCAAACCGCTGGATTTCTTCTGCCTTTTTCACCCACCATCGGTCTTGCATCTTCCTGATCTCACGCTGCGCCGTGGCTTGGAGAGACTTGAATCTGTCCTTTTTAGGAGCAGAGTTTGGGTTATTTTGCCACTCCATACGTCAACACTTTCAAGTACCTGGGCAGCACCATCACCAACGACGGGTTCCTAGACCACGAGATCAATGCCAGGATCCAAAAGGCCAGCCAGGCACACGGGCGGCTGTGCTGCAAAGTCCTCCAACACAGAGGTGTAAGCACTGCGACGAAGCTCAAAGTGTACAACGCAGTGGTCCTCAGCTCGCTCCTGTACGGTGTGAGACATGGACACTGTACCGGAAGCACATGAAGCAGCTGGAACAATTCCACCAACGCTCTCTCCGGTCAATCATGAAGATCCAATGGCAGGACCGAATCACCAACCAGGAAGTCCTCGACAGAGCCAACTCCACCAGCATCGAAATCCTGGTCCTCAGAACCCAGCTATGATGGTCTGGACACGCCCTCCGCATGGACCCACAGCGAATACCAAGACAGGTATTCTATGGTGAACTGTCAGCTGGACTCAGGAAACAAGGCCGACCAAAGAGAAGATTCAAGGATCAGCTAAAGTCCAACTTGAAGTGGGCTGGCATCACACCAAAGCAACTAGAACTCGCTGCCTCTGACAGAAGCAGCTGGCGAACCCACATTCACCAGGCCGCCGCCACCTTTGAAGATGAGCGACGTCGACGTCTTGCTGCTGCACATGAACGCCGACACCGGCCACAACCGCACCTCCCGTAACAACTGGAGTCCCAGGCCCCATGTGCCACAAACTGTGCGCCTCAGCCTTTGGACTCCAAAGCCACATGAGGGTACACCGTAGATGAAACTGCACAAAGACAATAGTCATTCTTGATCACCGAGAGACTACTATATATATATATATATCCTACAGAAAAAGAGTTCTGTGGCATCAATTTGGTTTATGAGCACTTTTTTTTCAAACTAAAAAACTCAAAAGGAAGGCTTTCCACACTTTGGATAGATTGTCTGTGATGGGCTTACAAAAAGACATAGATAGTTTACTACCTGTAAAAGTATACTGAATACCCTCACTAATGAAATGATAGATTCATTGAAGTAAATGAAATAATCTTCCATTGTTTTCATGATAAAATATTTCATAACATATTATAAAAACAATTCCCCCATCCCAATTTCCAACCACCCTCCTACCTCATGCCTAAGACATTATAGCAGAGAAACCAAATCAAGAACTTTTTGAAGTATAGTCAACAGTGTTAAATGCTAAAAAATATTTAAATAAAGACTGAAATATTACTAGATGTAGCAATTGGGATATTGTGGTGACTTTAGAGTTCCTAGAAGAAAGGGGTAAAAAACAGATTCTAGAAGGTTTAAAAAAAAGGATTATAAGACAGCTATTATAAACTCCTTTTTATTCATGAATTGTAGTAATGAAAGAAAAATTGTCTTCTGTTTTTTTTTATTTTAATCTTTCTGAATATAGCATGCAACTGAATGCAAGTATATATAATAACACTAGGTAAAATTAATTTAAGTTGTTTTATTGTTTCTTAGCTTATATTTGACCTCTAGGTAATTTTTCTCTTCTTCAAATCAAAGTGCTTAATAGAAAAAAGATAAACAAATAATTGGGACTCTACACAAATTTAGAACTTTATAGATGAAGATCATGCCTTATTTTGATCAATTTGGATATATGAAGGTTACTGATAGCAGGAATGAAATGAAATCCAACTTTCATGATTAATATATCCAAAACAGAACTCATTTCTCTTCCTTTCTGAATCTTCCTATTATTACTGCTAGGGCACCATCAACTTTCTAGTTACCCAGGTTCACAACATTAAGGTCATGCCTGACACCTCATTCTACATACCAACACAAATAGAAAATTTTGATATTTTTATGTCTCCAATATTTCTTGCATGTGTCTTTTTTTCTCTACTCATGCAGTTAACACCCTGGTTTGGGCCATCATCACTTTTTGCCTGGTCTACTGCAATAACCTTAGAATTTGGTCCCCTTGATTCAAATCTTTCCCTTCACACAGCTTTTAACATATTTTTCCTAATGTCATCATATGTACTGTGAATCACATCCAGAATAGAATTTCCTCTTTTTGGTTCCTCCATTTTTTAAAGGATGAAATCATAATTAAATAAATTATTAGCTGCCCTACTTTTTCAGCTCATTTTCTACTCTGCTCCACCTCAGTTGTCTTGCCCCTTTCCTGGTCCTCCCTCCCCCAGCACTACCCCAGACCTTCTTACTGACTGATACTAATTCCACTGCCTGGAACCACTATACAGTGAGGAATTCCAGCCATGGTACTCACTTCACCTCTAGCTTCATTGGCAATCTGTTCTACCTCCTTCCTCATTGGATGCCTTGTCTTCACTGCCCCACCATCCCACACCCATTCTTCAACTTTCTTTTGTGTTTCATCTTCCTTAAGTAGGATATATATACTCTCTTCCTGAGAGCAGGGGCTGTTTTGTTTTCTTGCTCTTGTATCCCTACCACATAGCACAATGTCTGATAGCTAGCTAGCATTTCATCAATGCTCTATTTATTTATGCTCTTGGCAGTAGCAGTACAGGATATACCCTGACTATGAGTAGTATCCTAGACTAGGGTAGCTTGAGATGCTACAGTATGTCTGCCAAGTTTGTGAGTGGTTTTTCTTTCACTTACAAAATTATTTCCATCAGTCTTTTCCTGCTTTCTTGGCTCCAAACAATCTTTAAGTATTTTAAAATATATTCCAATCACTTTTCAGTTCCCTGTAAAATAAAGTACTATCATTTGCAGCATTTATGTGATGAATGATTTAAAAATGCTCTCAAAGAGTACTGCATCTAATCCACAACAACAAATCTATCATGTCTCCAAGGTGAGGAGGGGGCCAAAAGGAAAAAAGCTGTTATAAAAAATTAAATTTGAAGGCTTACTCTATAACCTTAATACTAACCTACAGCAGTCAGTAAATCACTAGGTGGTACATGATGATCAATTTCTCTTCCTGGATTTATGGTACCTCACATGCATATATTTTCAAACAATTTCACAAATGTAAGCAACAAAGAAGAATAGAGAAAGAGGATTATCTCTGGTTTATATTTCATCTTCCTTGACAAATAAAACCAAGAGTAAGAACTTCAAGTAAGCACTATGTGTACTGAATATGCTTACTCAAAATATGGTCAGACTAACTTTATATATTACTTATTCTTGTTCTTAAAAGGCAGAATGGAGTAGAGGTTCAACTGATAGCTTTGGAATCAGGAAGATGTAATTTCAAGTTACAATTCTGACAATTAATAGCTATATCACCATAGGGGCAAGTCCTTTAACCTCTTGAAGTCTCAATTATCTCACTTATAAAAGAGTATAATATAACATAAAAAGATTTAATATAATAATCCTTGCTACTTCTTAGGGTATTTGGAAAGCTCAAGCTAGAACTGTGAGAATGTATATGAAATATGTAAAGTTACTTTTAATTGTTGTTTGTTCTATTTCCAACATGATGACAATTCCTGGATCTCGGAAAATGTATTCTTAATGACTAGACTGAAACTTGACCTTTGTACTAACTGCTCCATATGAAATTGATACATTTATAAAGTTTGGTTGTTCTCTTTCAGGAAGACCATGCTATGAAAACAGTAAAAAAAAAAGGCCCTATAGGCTCATCAGTATAGCCAGAATCTTAAGTATGAATTAACAACAAAAATTTATTAAGTATTTGCTATGTGTCAGGTCCTGGGTATACAAAAAAGGATTAGACTTATTTCTTACCCTCAAGAAGCTTACAAGTTAGATGAGACATATATCTAGTTCAGGTTCTGAAGTGTATAGCTATCTCCCAGACCACAATTTCAGGAAAAACTAAGTCAAGATACCTCACTTCACTCCCTGTTTTCTGGCCACCTCCATAACAGACTCTTGGACTGCCTTTCTGCCCAGTCTTCCTCTCCCATCCCCCCATTACTGGAGCCATGACTCATGATCAAATCAACTTTGCAGTTCTTTCTGAATGAATTGTGTCAGTCAGCTCCTTTACCATTCTTTTAACTTGGAAGACCAAAAAGAAACACTCCTATGTGTGCTGTCTCCTCCATTAAAATATAAGCTCCCTGGGGCAAGAACAATCTTTTTTTGTATTTGTATCCCCAGAGATTAAAAGAGTTTAGCACATAATAAGAATTTAATATATTCATTCATTTATCAATGTCTTGCACTTTCTTTTTTTAATTTAACTTTATAAATCAATTACATATAATGAGAAATTTCCAAAGAAGTTTTCCAAAGATATATAATGCAAATCATCTCTTTCCCTCCTTCTTCCTGGGGCTGGCAAGCAATTCAATTTTGGTTATTCTTAGATTATCACTTTAATTTGAACCCAGACCAATTCCCACCTCCTCCAGGAAGCCCTCCCTGATTTACTCTTTCTCTAAAGAGGACTTCTCTGTAATTTTTTTTTTTTAATATATTGACTTGGATTGTTGAATTAAAAAGCTGAGGTGGACAATATCTTGAACTTATTCTATATTAACCATAGGGATGAGAACATTATAGTCAGCTCAATAAATACCTGATGAATTGCATATACTATTTCAATATAAAGTCATGAGGCTTCTAAATTGTCTACAAATTTCTGCACTTTTCTTTCTTAATCCTTAAGTATCTTTTCCAAGAATTTTTTTTTTTACCATACTCTCTCATGCCTACCTTTGCATTAAAGTCACCAAGTATGAAAGTGTTGATTTAATTTGGAGGATTTTGTGGAGTTTCTCATGGAATTTCTCTACCTTCTAATCTTCAACAAAAGATGCTAGCTTAAATTCACAGTGATCTCTTATGCTCTTCTGAGTACTGAAAGCAGAGATAACCAATTGTTTCATGAAATAATGTTCCTTATTGTCTTAGGGTGCACGATGAAACTAATTCCATCAATTTCTTTATTTGTCTCTAGAACCTATGAGCTATCCTTTCGCTTAGCTGCACTTACCATGTCTTTAGGTGCAGCAAGCATGTAAATACTACATTCCAGATGAACTGGGCTACTAACTGACCTCTCAACTTGCCAATTTACTTGTATTATGTCTAGAATTGTAGATGTAGAGTTGGAAGGAACCATGTGGTTTATCTAATCCAACTGCCTCCAGTCACAGATGAGGAAACTAAGTCCAAAAGAGGCTTAAGTCACTTGCCCAAGGTCTCTGAGGTAATAAGCAGTATTTGAATCAAGATTTGTTACTGTAAACCAGTGCCCTTTCACTGTATCACTATTTATACAGGTACATATTTCATTCTCTTAGTAGTGTATAAACTTCTAGAGGGCAAGGACTCTTAATTTCTGCTTTGTTTCTGTATCTCCAGATCCTAAAACAGGACTTTGAGCATAGCAGATACTTAATAAATATTTGCTGAATTAAAGGTGAATTCCAACTGCCTACTTTAAAGTACTCCTCTGATGGAGTTCATCCTGCATTTTCTCTTGCTATGCCAGAACATAAGCTCTGTCATAGATCAGCATTCTATGTGGTCTGAGGACCACACTAGTTACATTAGGAAGATTGGCCACCGAGTGATGACTTTCTTTTTGGTGAAGACCACACTGGTGTAGCCCTCTCACTTAGGCACAAGAAGGTCATGGGCTTCATTGGCAAGAAAGGCACCCATAAGGCTCAGTATTCCAGGAAGTAGTACTATTTCCAGATGATTTCAGATACTTATGAGCTCTGCCTTCCCATGTTTTATGCACATGGTCTGGCATTATTTTTGAATCCTTGAAGTGTACATATTTATCTCCTGGCACTTAGAGGGCAGTAGTACATAGTGAAAGTGTAATGGAGAGAAGGTTCACTTACAATAGTATCATCTACAAGTGACCTCTATAAACCTCAGTTTCCTCATTTGTAACATGAAAAAATCAAAACCTGCTTCCAAAATGTTTGGTATGAAAGCACATGTATAACCAATAGCAAGTTGTTTATCATCTCAGGGAGGCCGAAAGGGAGAGGAGAGAATGTGGAACTCAAAATGTTAGAAAAACAACATCCAAAATTATTTTTACATGTAACTGGGGAAAAATAAAACATTAATAAAGAAAAAAATCTCTTTATTCTATGGTTCTAGATAATAAATTCCTAGACTACAGGAAAAGAGTAATAAAAATTTGTCCCCAAGAGTACCAATCACTGTACATTCTGTCCTTAAAGTCAATAAAGAAGCACTTAAATGATACTTGTATATCAATGTGAATGAATGAATAACTTAGTATTTCATTTCAGGGAATTTCCATACTTAGCAGGTAATCAGGAAACATTTTTGTGGTATATAAAAAGGTGATATATTTAATGAAGCAAAAAGTATGTGGGCCAAAGAAAGTTGTCAATTCCACCAGGGTTTTAGGGAGTTTTGCTTTTCTCTTAATCCCTGGAACAAGGCCATGAGGTAATTCTTCCAATTGTGTATAACTAAGTAAAAACACTTATCTTAACATATATACATTAAAAGTTATAATAATCTCAAACCACTTGTTAAGTGTTTAAAAATTAAAATTATAATTCTACTAGTGGTCTTAAAATCTAGCTCTAGTAAGATAAATTACCTCCTATATAGTTTTAAAGAAATGTAAGAACATTTTTATAATCTTCATAGATAAGAAAATCTGGACAAAGCTATTTCAAGAAAATAGGCTACAAATGAGAAGTACCTATGCAATTTCCTGGGAGAGCTTTGGGGTTTCTAGTAAAGAATCACCTCAGATTAGTATTAACATTGTTCACTACAGATACAATTAAATGACCTCCTATCCCCACTCAAGGTGTAGCAACCAAACACAAACACCTCTTCCTCCTCCCTCCAGACCAGGCCTAGTATCTATGTACCTTTCCTAACCTATCACCACCATAGTAAGATTCTGGAAGGAATAAGTACTGAGTTTTGTTGTTCTTTTTTGCCAAAGCTGATGATAAGAAGTTAACAGAATCAGGCTGAAGTATCCTACTTCCATTTGTGACCATCAGAGGGAGATGTGTCCCAAGGTTCTACATTGATAACAAGAGGGGAGAAAACCTCAGAACTGAGCAGGGCTTTACAGACCAGGAAGTGCTCCTCAACTTTAAAGCACTTTTTATAAAGGAGCTGCTAAAATTTTCTAGTCCAACCTATTTCTTTTATGGATGAGGAAACTAAGATCCAAAGAAGTGATATTATATGTCCAAGATCACTCAAATCACAAAAACATTTCTTAGCTCATCATTTACATGGATCTTTCCTCCATTGGTACAAACTGTAATACAGTCCACAATTTCTCATATTGTAAGATTTGTGTCAATATTTTCCTATAAGCAGTAACCAAATTATATTACTACCAATATTCACGACAATTACTGAAGTTGTACCAAAGATATTTTTAATGAGTCTGTGAAAGTTGTGCCTTTATCCCAATACTTTAATTTAAAAACCAGTCATTTTATTCTCTTGTGCAAAAGTTTCTAGAATATCTACTATAAAAGAAAAATAGCAGGATAGAGATTTGTCCCAGGACTATATTTGAATTCCACTGAAAATTATCAGAATAAGAGAGTAATAGAAACAATGACATCTTAGTAGTATAGTGAATAATGCACTAAATTTAAAGCCAGAAAGAACTGGGTGTAGATACTGTCTCTGATGCCAATATCCACCCAAGGACAAGTCATGACCTCTCTGAGTTGTAATAGAGAGAAGGGGACTTGAAAGATAAAGGGACCAGAAAGTAGCTGTTTTTGAGGACTGAGTTCTGTTTAACTCCTTCCTTTTTCTCCACTAGCTGGGCAACTTTAATGGAATCAGTCAGTCCAGACCAGAAGTAAGTCTTCTCTCACAGCTTTTTTCTTTTGATGAATTGAAAATCCTTCCCTCCTTTATCTTTCAAGTCCACCTCTCTCTATTACAAAGTCTGAGAAAACGCTTCCATTTTATTAACAAAGTTAAAGATGGCTTGTAATTTGCCTTGGTGGAGGCAGTTTTCCATAATAATACAATACTAGTAGTTTATGTTTCTATAATTCTTTAAGGTCTACCAAATACTCTACATAAACATTGCCATTTAGACTTCAAAATAAGCCTGTGGAAACTGAGGTAGAAAGAGCTTAGGGGGAATGTCCTATGGTCCTACACCTAGCAAGTGACAGAACCAGAGCTGGAAGGCAGGGCCATGTTGCCATAATCAGTTAAGAAAAAAAGTGCCCAGTGCCTTAACTTCTAGTATCACAACATCCACATTAGCTTGGGCAATCTTGCTCATCTATCCAAAGGAGGAATTACAGGCCATGGGTTCCCAGAGCTGGAGGACTATTGAGCCATCTAGGTTAATCCCCTTCCTTTTAGCTTCAAGAAACAAGCTCTGTCTTGGGCTAGTACTTTTTTTTTTAACAACACATCATAATATTCCAAAAAAAAAAAAACGTTTTCTTTTGTGATAAAGTCTCTAAAACAGGTCTTCAAGTATTCATATTCTATTTTTATAAGTTATTAAAGATCTGAAATTTCTTGTACAAGAACTAGTACCACTCATTACTAATAGCATTAGGTGTTTCTATGTCTGTGTGTCTTTATGAAGACCAACAGACCTTTCCAAAGTACATACACATAAAGTCTCTATTTATTTTGTGACTACAGTAGCTATTTTTTGAAGTGTAGGTCATTTACAACTCTTCCTCTCAGTCTGCCCCACGCCTTTCCTCAGGGACTCACCCTATTCCCGACTGTCCCATGTCAGGGCTATCTGTCTGCCAATTATTCCCAGCAGTCTGTAGCAAGGCTTCATCAGATCTATGGGCTGTGTACCTGCATAGCAATGATATCTAGCATTTTAATCAGCTGCATCAACATCACTTTAATGCTACATTTAACTCAAAATGACAAGACAGAATATTGGATAAAGCATTTTTGGAATGTAGCCAGGATCCAGGAAATCAACTGAAACTAAAATATACAAAGGAAAATATGGGTAGAGAACATATTTTAAATCACTAAATATTTATATACTACCCACTATACACACACACACACACACACACACACACACACACACACAGCCCTCTGGTGCTATGAAATAAAGGACAGTTAGAAAAATGCAAAAGGGCATTTAGAGAAAAATGCAAAAGATCAAGGCAAAAGACTATGAAAAATAGGAGTGGAGGGGGAGAGAGAAATATTTGTGTGTGTGTGTGTGTGTGTGTGTGTGTGTATATATGGAGGGAGAGAGAGAGAGAGAGAGAGAGAGAGAGAGAGAGAGAGAGAGAGAGAGAGAGAGAGAGAGAGAGAGAGAGAGAGAGAGAGAAGGAGAGAGAGAAATTCTTTTTGCCTGAGATGATGGGATAGGATTTAAGACTCCAAGGAAGCTTCACATAGCTGGTAGCAGCTGAATTGAGACTTTCTAAAAGAAAGATTGCAACAAATCAAGACGAAGGTGAAGCCCCAAAACGGTTGACACTACAGCAGAAACTGTTATACATATGTGGGGTTTTGCAAATAAAATACTTCTGAAAACCTCTAAGTCAATAGTAATATCATTGTATTACAAAAATGAAATTCATAACTAGTTCAAGATTAATAAACATTAAAAGTTCCAACATCATATATAAATAATACAGATGTGAAACATACAGTACATATTGTAAGGAATTATGTTCCATGCTGGCAAATGCTTAAGATGAAGTAAAAAATCCAACATATCTCCACACAGTTTAAGATTTAACACCAGAGCTGAATGAGGTCAAAAGAGGATGTAAACTTCTGGCACCCAGAACAAAGCAAAGACCACAAAAGTGGGGGATGGGGGGTGGAAGAGGGGAGAAATTACTGTTATCTGATACTGGATATAAGTAGCAATATTACATAGTTGAACAAAATGTCCCAACCAAAATGGTCATGTATAATTGGAGAGGAAAAATATCTCTTACTAAGATCAGAACCAGATATCTGAACAATTTAGTTTTATCTTTATTTCAAATTGCCTTTAGTCAGTCTTTAGGTTATTTTGCAGTAGTGAACTATTTTTACATGAAACTGGATAATCATTATAGAATTTCTCTAACATCTAATTAATCCAAGTTAGTTAAATTGATTATGACACTGAAAGGGACTTACATTTTTAGTAGTCAATATTTTAAAAATTATTTTAATATACTGACTCCTTGATTTTTTTCTAAAGTAGAGACATATGTTCATCAAAAGCTTAAAAATCATAAATGCTTACAAATTATAATGTCCCACATAGCACACTGTATTTTAAAATATGCCCAGTAATCAAAGGTTTTAAATAAAAATTGTCCTCTTTCCACAAATTAAACTTAAGGAAGATTGTCATTGTTTTTATTATGTTATAGTTGAGGTAAGTGAAAACTTGTAATTTTCCTATAAACACTAATTTTTAACCATTTAAAATTAATCCGTTTCATTTTAAAAGGCAAGGATTTGTAGACAACACAACTGAGTGGAACATTCCTGTCTGTACCACCACATTTTAACCTTGAGAATGTCATGAGCAATCAGTTATTCAGATCTAAAATACTTGCCCTCTACCTTTTGTGCTATTTGAAAAGAAAATTATGGCCATATTTGTAAGGAGCTTTATGATGCTTGGAAGAAGGTCACTATGTAAATACAAAATAATGGATTTTTTTATGGGCTGGAGGTAAGATAGTGTATGGGGAAACTGCACAAGACTAAGGAATCAGTCAGGAAACATGGTTCCTACTTTCAGGTCTCACTGTAACAACTTATGTGACCTTGGAAAAATCCCTTTCTCTTCTCTGGACCTCAGTTTATTTCTCTATAATATGAAAGGGGTTTAAATAAATTATCTCTAAGCACCCTTCCTAAATTCATAGTATTATAAGATGATTTAGAGATAAATCAGCTGTTTTTAAAAATAATTTTAATTATTATTTAATAATTTAATTAATAAATACCGCTTTGCTTTTTAGAGAACCTGAGAAAGATCTGAGTATTTTCATCCAATTATTTCTTCCTACATTTATTCTGTTCAGAGGTAAATTATTCCACAAAGAAAAATCAATCTTTATCTCTAAACATGGAATCTAAAGTTTATTTAATTTTGGAAACCTCCTCATGACCTGAGAAGAAAACCATGTCTGTTGTGAACTTTAGATTACTCCACCCTACTTAGTCTAACAAAATCAGGAATGTCTATACCCCATACTTAAGGATTAAGTATCTAGGAGGATGGCCTATGATAGACATGTGCTAGAAAATGACAAATCAGAAACAGCTGACAGACCCCTGGGCTGTCCTAAGTCAAGCTTGAGCTACCATTGGTACATGTGAGATGCAGGAAAGTGATATAAAACCCTCTATATATTTCGTGTCACTTCTTCTCTCCTGTCTCTTTTGTGGCAGAGAGGTGGCTGGTGGCAGCTTGCTGAGTGTGCTAAACATTCCAGCATCTTGGTGTGGTGGCAGCTATTGTCCAGTTTGGCGGAGAGTTTTCCTTGATACTATACTGGGAAGAGCTGAGTAGCCTAATTCAGGTGAGGCATCTTTACTGAGCTCTATCGGAGTTTAGGCTGATTCTTTCTCCTTTACGTGTCAAATACTATCCTCTTAAAAAAAAACACTAATCTTCAGGGACATCATGGTGGAGGACTTTTGAACTCCCTCTGGCACAGGCCAGGCAGGAGAAATCCTACACCTTTTCCTTCTCCCTTCTCCTTAATTTCTTTCCTCTATATTAATTAAAATCACCATAAATTTCCAACTGACTTGGGTATTTGAGATATTCCCTGGTGACCAAAATTAATTTAGATTAGGTCACAACCCTAAAATTATCCTTACACAGTAGAAGGATTTGGGGAAATAGGCATTTAGAAAAGCACTTAATTTAACTGTTTGGCAAACTAAATTGTTTCACAAAGAAGGGAGCTGTAGAATAGCAGTTGTCCTTATGAAACATATAGTCCAGTAAGATAGAGAGGGAAAGTACTATTTTCCAAAGTGAAGTCTCAGCAAAATTCAATATTTAGCCAGGATTTGAAGTCTCAATAGAAAGTTCTATGGTGCTGAATAAATGGCTAAAGTACAGTGTTTGGTGTAACTCCAGAGTTAAATCCCAGGAGATATGGAATCTGAGAATATCAGAATTAGAAGGGGCTTCCAGGATCACCAAGGAATGCTTCTAATTTTAACCAACAGAAAAATAAAGCAAAGAGAAAATGGCTACAGCTAATGTCACTCATTGAATTAGTGGCAGAGCCAGGTCCAAAGGCCAACTTCCCCTGATTCTAAGCAGTTTGTGCAGGGTCAGCACAGTGGAGCATGGAACACCCAAAGAAGGTATCGGTCAGTGAAGAGGGGGTAATGTCAAGCAAACTAATGAAATCTTCCATTTCTGTGGGCTTGAGGTATATATGTGAAGCTTGAGGTGTAAGTTGCAGCTCCTTATTCTTAGCTTAGCAGATGTTAGACATCCAGTTGGAACTTAAGAAATGCTTCCTTAATTTGAATTCCTGAAGCAAACAGAATAATCATACCTGATGGTAGCATTCTGTACTTTGCTTGGTTTAAGCCTCATATGAACCTATTAGGGTAAGAGCGAATACAGGTACTTCTCCCTATTTTCCAGGCTCAGAAAGTGAAAATAGCTTGTTTAAAATGAGAACTAGTATGTGACAGGGAAAGTTCTAGAACCTGTATATTTTCTGAGTCTAAATACAATATTCTTTGGGTTGTATCTTACTGTGCTGCCTAGAAAGAAGCATACAGGAAGTAAAGCAGACTGGGAATGATGTACAAGAGGAAAAAAGGGGGGGCAGTTCCCATAAGGAAGAGATCTCTCTGGTCATCATTACTATTACCAAGTCATTCATGAAAGAATTGAGCTAGGTCTTGCAAAAACCCTTTTTGATTTACTTGGATTCAATGAGTTTTTCTCAGTAGGAAAATAATACTTAATATGACCTGAAGTTTGAAAGCATAATTTCAAGAGTTTTTTCTTTACAAAAGGTTATGTTGTAAGATTCATCTAATATGGCATTCATCAGTAGAGCTGGCAGGAATGCGTGTGTTCACACAAGACAGTTCATCATTTTACAACTGACAAAACTGGAGCCCACAGAGGGGTTGTGCCTCAGCCAATGTCAGTCATATTGGGCTAATGGTAGTCAGGATTCAATGACCAGAAGTTTTAGAACTAGAAGTGACTGGAGAAATTCTTTTGTCCAAACCCTTAACCCCAACAAATGAGGAGATAAAACTGAGAGGTGAAGTCACTCGAACAGTTAAGTGCAGGCACAGTTAGAGTTGGCTTTCTCTTCCATTCTGAAAGTCTATTGTGGGACAAGGGTAAATTTCCCCCCTGGAATGTGGGGCCGACGAACTTGTGATTTCATCAGTTTGGGGGACTCTGAGTAAGAAAACTTCCTCTCTCAATACAGAACAGCAACTATTCCTCACCTTGGGTTCTTAAGGAGTTGTCTAGGGCTCTGAGAAGTTAAGAACTTATTCATCTTCAAGCAGTAAGGATGCATCTGATGCAGGAATTGAAACCAGGTCTTCTAATTCTGAGGCCAGAATGCTACCTACTACCTGATGCTGTCTTCATAATAAGGGCTTCTTGAATTGGAGTCCCGCCCCCCCCCTCGTCCCCCAGGTCACAGAAGTGGCAAATAGCAGTCAAAATTTGACCCAGTTCTTCTGGCTTCAAATGCAACCTTCTTTTTACTATACAAATTTCCAGTTTGAGTCTGGTAGAAGCAGAAGCAGCAACAGCAGTAGCAACAACAAGAATTTATTTAGTGTTCTATTATTTGCTTAGATATAACTTTGCCAGGCACCTCATTTCCTCAAGGATAAAATATAAATTTCTCAGAAGGGCATTTAAAGACTTTGCATATCTGTTATCTTTTCAGAATTGTTTCCTATTATTCTCCTTTAGTAACTACTTCCAGAAATATTGTACAACTACTAGCTGTTCTATGAACTTGACAATGCATCTCCTAGCTTTCTCCATTTATATAGGCAATCCCTTCATGCCTATAATCTTTCCTGATCTTCACCTCTCAGAAGCCTTGTCTTCCCCTTCAAGGCTCAGTTCACGAGCCATCTTCTCCAGTGAGCCTTCTCCTTCCTCAATTTTCCTTCTACTATTCTTACTTGTGTATATTTTGTATCCCTTCCCCCCCCACACACACAAGGAAACATCTTGAGAATAGGGATTTTTTGCCTCTGTATCTAGTTTATTACAAATATCTAGTTTATTACAAATGACTAATAAGTGTTTCTTTTACTGATTCACATATATTTCAAGAAGAGATCTAAAATGATGTATACCTGTACAGGCTTTGTCACAAAAGTATTTGTCACAACCTGAATAAAGACTATACTCATCTGTGAGGAAAGAGTTAAGAATAAGTGCTTCTTCAGGGTGGAGAGTAAGGTAAAGATCAAAAGTGTCCTGACTAACTATTGGTGCAGTACTTTCAACAGGGGCAGGTTCATTTCATCATTTCCCTTAGTAAGAAGATATGGTGGGAGAGAGGGAGCAATCATTTCTATTATGCTCTCTTCCCTTCCTGACTATTAATGAGAATTATTATATGTATGTTCTCCCTCAAGTGTTTCAAGTATGTAAATGTCTGGTTCCAAGATCCTGATGGGCAATGACTCAAGTGGTAATATACTTTTTGTATCTCTCCATACTGCACAGATCAGATGGGAGTCACAAAGGGATCTAGCAATATATGGATGATTGACAGAAGATAATAATTGGTAGAAGATGTACAATAAATTACTCTTAAATTCTGCCAATATTTAAGACTTCTTCTCAAACACTGATATGTTTTTCCTCTAGTAGGAAAATCCCTTAAAAGAATTCACCCTACATGGACACTAATCAACAACAACAAAAAATACCTCAATATCGATCTGTGGATTGTTTATTTTGTGTTTGTCTAAAATCCATTTAAAATGTCTGGGACTACTTTAAATCTGAGACAGATACAGGGCCCAGTGAACAAGTCACTTAACTTCTTTCACCCTCAGTTTCCTCATTTGTAAAATGGGGATGATAATAATAGCATATCCTTCACAGGATTATAGAGCAATCGAATGAGGTGACCTAAGTAAAGTGCTTTGGGAAGTCATAAAGTACTATAAAAAAAGACCGCTATCATTACGTAATATCAGAGAACAAAGTTCTTACTTCACATCTTCATATTTCCTGACATTTTTACTACAACAAATCATAAGGTGAAGGAATACCTTTAGCAAGCAGTTTCATATTATAGGTATATAATCAGGACCAGTACTGTACCTTATATAAACTTTGCCTCCCCCAAAGACAGTAGATAGTTAATAAATGTTTGCTGAGTTGAACTACATCAGGATCATCAAATTCAAAAGGGCATCTTTGTAGAGATATGGATAGTTATCTGCTTAATGGATTCTGAAACACTAGAGGACTGCTTCCTGGGAAATTGTTCAAGGACTATCTATTTGGCTGCCCTTCTTCTTGTCAGTTTCCTTTTAGTGAACACAATCCTGATGTGTTTTTGTTCTATTTTTAAATTGTGATTTTTATCCTTAAAATTGTGTGAAGAGCTTTTATCACTCATTCAGGGACTACTATAGAAAACTTCTGGTTGGTTTCCTTGTCTCAAATCTCTCTCCTTTCAAGGCCATCTTCTCCTTAGCTATGAAATTCATCTAACATATCTGATCATATTACTCCCATTCAATCAAATCTGTAGCTCATGTTATTTCCAGGATCACATATAAAATCCTCTGGCTTTTAAAACCTTTTATAACCTGACTTCTTATCTTTCCAGTTTTCCTGTATCTTATTCCCCTCCTTGTCCTTTTCTGTAATCTAGTATCAATGACTTCCTTGCTACTCCTCTTATAATATACTCCATCTTAGAGGTATTAAAAAAAAAACACACAACTGGTGGAGGGAGGATGAATGTGGTGGCAGGCAATGTTTAACTTTCATCTCATCAGAATGGCTCAGAGAATAACAACAATACTCATTGGGGTATAGAGTACTACCTTAAACTATAAAGAAGTAGGTGAGGAATGAAAAAGCAGTGAGGCAGGGGATGGGGAATAAGAGGAAAGGGGAAGTACAGGGAGATGATTAAAAAGCAAAAATTTTGTGAAAAGGGACAGAGTGAAAGGGAAAAGAGCAAGATTAAAACAGGAAAATAAGATGCAGGGAAAGATACAGTTGAAAATCATAACTGTTAATGCAAATGAGAAAACCTTACCCATAAAACAAAAGAAGATAGGAGAGTGGATTAAAAACCATATTCCCACAATATGTTGTTTAGAAGAAACACATATGAGGCAAGGAGACATATACAGAGTAGAGATATGGGGAAGAGCAGAATTTATTGTGCAGAAATTATTTAAGTAAAAAAAGGAGTATCAATCATGATCTCACACAAAGCAAAAGCAAAAAGAGATCTAACTAAGAGAAAAGGAAATTATATCTTGATAAAAGGAGTATCAATCATGATCTCACACAAAGCAAAAGCAAAAAGAGATCTAACTAAGAGAAAAGGAAATTATATCTTGATAAAAGGAATCATAGACAATGAAGTAATATCACTATTAAACATATATGCAACAAATGGCATAACCTCTAAATTTTTAAAGGAGAAATTAAATGAGCCTCAGGAGGAAATAGAGAGTAAAACTATATTAGCGCAGGACCTCAACTATCCTCTCTTAAATTGAGATAAATCAAACCAAAAAACAAGCAAGATAGAAGTGAAGGAAGTGAATGAAATTTTAGAAAAGTTAGATTTACTAGCTCTCTGGAGAAAACTGAAAGGGAATAAAATGGAAGATAGCTTCTTTCCAGCAGTACATGGCACACCCTCGAAAATTGACCATGTATGAATGAGGGCATAAAAACTTCACAACCAAAAGCAAAAAAAGACATAAGCAATGAATGCATCCTTTTCAGATAATAATGCAATAAAATTATAATCAATAAGTGTTCATGGAAAGACAAAAAAATAATTGGAAACTAAATAATCCAATTCTAATAAAAGAATAGATCAGAGAACAAATTATAAAACAATAAACAATTTTATTAAATAGAATGATAATGAAGAGACAACATGTAAAAATTTATTAGATACAGCCAAAGCAGTACTTACAGGAAAATTTATAACTCTAATTGCTTACATCAATAAATAGAGAAAAAACCGATCAATGCATGCAACTAGAAAATGAACAAATTAAAAATCCTCAATTAAAGACTAAACTGGAAATGCTAAAAATCAAAGGAGATATTAATAAAATTGAAAGAGAACCATTGAACTAATAAATAAGGCTAGAAGTTGGTTTTATGAAAGAAAAAATAAATAAAATAGAGCCTTGATTATTTTGGTTAAAGAAAGGAAAGAAGAAAATAAAATTACCAGTATTAAAAATGAAAAGGGTGAATTCACCATCAATGAAGAGGAAATGAAAGCAATCATTAGGAGCTATTTTGCCTAATTATATGCCTATAAATCTGAATGTGATCTAAGTGAAATGTGTGAATATTTACAAAAATATAAATTAACCAGATTAATAAAAGAGGAAATAAAATATTTAAATGATTCCATCTCAGAATAGGAAAATGAATAAGCCATCAAACAACTGCCTAAGAAAAAATCCCCAGGGTCAGATGGATTCACAACTGAATTCTATCAAAAAATTAAAAACTAACTAATCTCAACACTACATAAACTATATGGCAAAATAAGCAAAGAAGGAATGCTACTCAAATTCTTTTTTATGACACACATATGGCACCAATATCTAATCCAGGGAGGACAAAAATAGAAAGAAAATTATAGGCTAATTTCCTTAATTAATATAGATGCAAAAATTATAAATAAAATACTAGCAAGGAGATTACAGCAATATATAACAAGGATCATTCAGTATGACCAGGTGGAATTCATACCAGGAATGCAGAGCTGCTTTAATATCGGGAAAACTATCAGCCTAAATGACAATATCAATAACAAAACTAGCAGAAATCACATTATTATCTAAATAGATGTAGAAAAAGCCTTTGACAAAATACAATACCCATTCCTATTAAAAACACTAGAAAACAGAGGAATAAATTTGCCATTCCTTAAAGTTATAAGGAATATCTACCTAAAACCATCAGCAAGTATCTGCAACAGGGATAAGTTAGAAGCCTTTCCAATAAAATTAGGGGTGAAGCAAGAATGGCCATTATCACCATTATTATTTAGTATTGTATTAGAAATGCTAGCTTTAGCAATGAGAAGAAAAAAAATTGAAGGAATTAAAGTAGACAAGGAAGAACCTAAGCTCTTTGCAGATGATATGATGTTATACATAGAGAATCAAGTAAAAAACTAGTTGAAATAATTCATTGATAACTTTATTAAACTTGCAGAATTCAAAATAAACCCATATAAATCATCAGCATTTCTACATGTTACCCACAAAGTCCAGAAGCAAGAGAAACAAAAAGAAATTCAATTTAAAATAACTAAAAAATGTAAAATACCTGAGAATATACTTGTTAAGACTGATATAGGAATTATAGGAACACAATTAGAAAACAGTTTCCACACAAAGTCAGGTCTAAACAAATGGAAAAATATTCATTGCTCATGGGTAGGCTGAGCTAATGTGATAAAAATAACAATTCTATCCTAAATTAATTTACTTATTCAGTGCTATACCAATCCACCTACCAAATAATTATTTTATAGAACTAGAAAAAATAATTTAAAATTTTATCTGAAAGAACAAAAATTCAAGAATATCAAGGGAATTAATGAAAAAAATGTCAAGGAAAGTGGCCGCATACTAGATTTCAAACTCTAAAGCAAAAATAATCAAAACAGTCTGGTATTGTCTAAGAAACAGACTGGAGGATCAATGGCCTGGATACACAATAAACTGTAGTAAATGACCTTAGCAATCTAATGTTCTATAAACCCAAGAAGTCCAGCTTTGGGGATAACTACCTATTTGACAAAAACTTCTGTAACACTAGAAAAAAATATGGCAGAAACTAGAATAGGCCAATAGCTCACACCCTATACTAAGATGAATATATGATTTAGACATAAAGGGTGATACCATAAGTAAATTAGAGGATCATCAAATAGTTTGCCTGTCAGATCTATGGAGAAGGGCATAATTTATGACCAAATAAGAGAGGAAGGAGAGAATAGTAATAACAGGAAGGATCATGAAAGAATTAATAGAAAAATTGTTTCCTGGGCTGAACCATAAAGGAAAACAAGGAATTTTAGAGGCAAGGATAAGGAAGGCAGGCACTCTAAGTGGATATAGTGGCATATTCTGTAAATGCAAGGAGGAAAAGAGGAGTGTCTAGCACCAGGAAAAACTGGTAATTCAATTTGGTCAGAATGTAGAATTTCTGAAAGGGAGTAGAACTAAACAAGGCTGGAACCAGAGTGAAGAGCCTTAAATAGCTGCCTAAAGAATTTGTATCCTATCCTAATGTAAGAGGAGTCAAAACAGACCAGGAAAGTGGCATATTCAAAACTTTCTTAAGAAAATTATTTTGAAAGAGGTAGAGTCAAGATGGCAAGAAAAGGCTATTTTTTTTCAGCATCCCCCTTCAAATGGCTTTAAAATAAACCTCAAATTGAATTCTGGAGCAATACAGAAAACAAAAAGTCAGGGTGAGCCATTTTTTTCCAGCCCAAGATAACTCAGGAGGCGAGGAGAGTCCTGTGCCACTAGGATGGGGGCTGACCTAAAGTGTACATGGTGGTAACAATAGCAGTGGGCCCTGGAGGTGGCAGCTACTACTGGCCCAGTGACAGAAAGAGACTTCGGGGATGCCCGTGTTAGCACTGAGCACAGGACCTGGTACTGTCTGGCAACTCCATTGCTCAAATACATTTATATGCTGCAGTTTTAGAATAGAGAGAAGTATCAGCCCTTATGACAGCAAAGGAACAATAGTGCTTATGGCTACAGAAGAAGAGGGGCCTTTCCTGGGTAAGGACCATAGGGCAGATTAATACAGCACTTTCCATATCACACTACTTGGAGAGCATCAAAAAATTACAAACCCCCTGAGTTAGCTCTGAAAACAGCAATGCAAAAAAGCCTGAAGCGTGAGACAGCAAGAGTTCCAACCCCCACTAGCTCCTCCAGGGAAGAGAACCAAACTTTAACATATAGTCCAAAGTTAAGAAATACTCTAGGAAAATGAGCATTTAAAAAAAAATCTGAACATAAAATGTCAGTGGTGACAAGGAAAATCAAGACATGAACTCAGAAGACAATGATGAGAAAAGAGCTATAAGCAAAACCTCAAAGAAAAATACAGGTTGGAAATAAGCCCAGAAAAGAATTCCAGGGAGAGCTAAAGAAGAAACATGCAGCCCTTTGTGGTGGCCAAAAATGGGAAAAGGAGGGGATGCCCTTAATTTGGGGAATGGCTGAACAAATTGTGGTATATGTTGGTGATGGAATACTATTGTGCTCAAAGGAATAATAAAGTGGAGGAATTCCATGGAGACTGGAACAACCTCCAGGAAGTGATGCAGAACAAAAGGAGCTGAGCCAGAAGAACATTGTACACAGAAATTGATACACTGTAGTACAATTGAATGTAATAGACTTCTCCATTATTGGCAATGCAATGATCCAGGACAATTCTGAGGGACTTACAAGAAAGAATGCTATCCACATCCAGAGAAAAAATCCAGGATTATATAGGGGCACCTAGGTGACCCAGTGGATAAAGCACTGAGCCTGAAGATCTGAGTTCAAATGTGGCCCCAAAAACTTCCTAGCTGAGTGATGTTGGGCAGGTCATGTAACTTCTTTGCCTTATTTTCTTCATCTGTACAATGAAGTATGTCAGCAAAGTACTGTTACCTATCAAGTCAGCAATATTTTTGGTTATATATAATTCTTTATCATTGCATTCTTTCATAACTAAATAAAGAAATATTATATTTCTCAAAAAAAGAAAACATACACACAAGATTTGAAATATGAAATACAAGCAGTGAAGTAAAAATTGGGAAAGGAAATGATAGTAATACAAGAAAATTATGAAAAGAAAATTAATAATTTGGTAAAAGGGGCATAAAATATACTGAAGAATATGAGATCTTAAAAACAAAATTGATCAAATGGTAAAAGAGGCATGAAACTATGGGTGAAAAATCCTCTACCATTTTTATGAGGATTAATCCGATTTTAATGTTAACAGTAGTCTTTACATAATCATAATCGAAATTCTAATATAAATAGCATAAGTCATGATTTTAGTAGGATTTTTGTGATTATTTTAAGTATTAAAGTTTTGAATTAAGCAAATAACTGCTTTAGCATAGGCCTTCATGTCAGCCTCACCCTTCAAACTTGCTATATCATTCACCATCAGCAATAATCATCTTCTTGAAATAGGCCTGACCCAGGATTTGAAGCCTGTACCACCCAACACCACCCAATATTTATCTTTGTGTCACTAGTCCAGGCTCACCCAATTCCCCCCCTCCCTTTCCATCAAGTTGACTTCCAGTCATCATCAAGTGACTTCTTCTACCAATGAGAAGTATGTCCTGCTCTATTTTTAACATGGTCTTAGATTATTCTTAACTTGGCAAATAAGTTGTGATATTCTTTGGGGTATATGGGAAGGTCTCTTACAGTGCTCGGTATTTTGGTCTTGAACAGAAGTCTGACTTTATTGTGAACCTAGCCCTCTTACAATAAACCCATTTATTTATGACTTAGAGCTCAATTTCTCTTACTTGTGTTTCTGTGGTTAGAAATTACAAAATAAAACCTTACTGATGAAAATTACTCCTTGAAAAGCAGAATTGGCCAAATGGGAAAATAGGTATAAAAGCTCACCAAAGAAAATAATTTCTTAAAAATTTAGAATTGGGAAAGTAGAAGCTAATGACACCATGAGTCACCAAGATACAATAAAACAAAAGTCAAAAGAATGAAAAAAAATTTTCAAAAAGTTAACTATCTCATTGGAAAAATAACTGATTTAGAAAATAGATCAAGAGGTATTTAAGAATTATTAGACTACCTAGAAGTTATGATCAAAGAAAAGCCTAGAAATCATCAAAGAAAACTGCACTGATATCCTAGACAAAAAGATGTCAAAAAGAAACTGAGAATCCACTAATGACCTCCTGAAAAAGATTCCAAAATGACAATTCTCAGAAATATTATAGCCAAATTCTAGATGTCCTAGATCAAAGAAAGAATACTGGTAGTATCAAGAAAGAGACCATTCTATGGCCAGGATCACACAAGATTTAGCAGTAAACATGTTAAAGGAGTAGAATATAATATTCTAGAAGGCAAAGGAGCTAGGACCATAGCCAAGAATAATTTGTCCAATAAAAATTAGTATAATACTTGAGGGGAAAATGGATATTTAATCTAATAAAGGACTTTCATGTATTCCTGAAGAAAGGACTAAAGTAGGATAGGAAATTAGACACTCAAACATGGGACTTAAGAGAAGGATAAAAAAATTGAAAGATAAATTATAAGAGACTTAATGTTAAAGTGTTTATATTCTTGTATGCAAAAATGATAAATGGAACCCTTAAGAATGTTACCACTGGAGGGTGGCTCAGTGAATTGAGAGCCAGATCTAGAGAGATTCTAGGTTCAAATCTGGCATTAGACACTTTCTAGCTGTGTGACACTGGGAAAGTTACTTAACCTCCATTGCTTAGCCCTTATCACTCTTCTGCCTAGGAACCAATACACAGCATTGAATCTGGCAGACAGAAGGTAAAGGTTAAATTATAATTATTAGGGCAATTAGAAGAAATTTACATAGGCAGAGGGTATAGATAAAATGATCTCAGAAAAAAATAGATTTGGGAAAGGATACAATAGGAGAAGAGGGAAAGGAAAGGAAAGGAAGAATAGGGAATATTATTTTTCATAAAAGAAGTATACAGGGAAGCACCTTTACAATGAGGGGAAAGGAGTAACACTTGAACTTTTTTCTCATATGAACTGGTTCAAAAGAATGAAATAAAATACATAGTAACATAACTGTGAATGTAAAAGTCATGAACTCACCATTAAAATGAAAAAAAAAACATTAAAATATAGACCATTGATTTATCTGATCTTAAAATAAGAAGAAAACCAAATTACTGGTATCAGAAATGGAAAAGGTGAAAGTGCCACCAATGAAGATAAAAGGTAAAGGCTAAGGAAGGAAGGAAAGAAGGAAGGAAGGAAGAAAGAAAGGAAGGAAGGTGATATGTTAATTCTTTCCATTTCTATTTTACCCTTGTGTTCAAGAATATCAGGGCAGTTTTCTTAGATAACTTCTTTTAATATGATGTCTAGTGTTGTTGTTGGGTTTTTTATTATGATTTTCAGGTAGCCCAATAATTCTTGAATTGTCTCTTGGATCTATTTTCCAGATCAGTAATTTTTTCAATGAGGTATTTCATATTTCTACTATTTTTTCATTCTTTTGATTTTGTTTTAATTTTTCTTGATGTTGTAAAAGAGAATATTTTACTCTATTGTCTATCCTGAGTTAACACTAATTTAAGTACCTCACTAGATTGTGAAGACAATAATAACTCTCCTTTGTCTACCTTTTGATTGAATCAACACAAGTTTGAACTAGGTGGAGGAGCTTGCAAACCACTTAGTGAATTCACACTCTCAGAAACTCAATCAGCCAATGAATATTCACCTCTCCAAAAGGTGAATTTTAGAAAATTCACACACTTAGATAAGAACTTAACCTTCAGAAGCTAAGAACTTAACCTTCAGAAGGTGAAAAGTCGATTCCACAGACACTGCCCTATGGGCAGTGCTAGATAATTTAGAAACTGTGATTGGCCCTTGTGAAGAGGGGCAGGGACATAAAGTCATCATAAGAACAAACCCCAAACTGCCTCAGAGGGCATGGTCTTTGAGAAGATAGTCTGAAGAGATTGTCTTCTGGAGATAGTCTTTTAACTGGGGAGAGTCTTTGGGGGAGCTTTGCTGGAGACTGAGGCTTGGATCTTGGGGTTGGAGCCCAGCTTCAACTTAGACTCTGATTCCAGGACTACTTCATTGGGTGAGTGAAAGACTGACTCCTTTCCTAGTTTCTTAAGAGACTTGCTTCAATCTTGGAGGAGACCTCATGATTAACTCTTCCAGCTTTCCTGGGTGAGAGCTAATTCATCTCTACCTGGATTAAGCAGACTTGGAGAAAACATTTAGGTTGATAGGATAGATAACTTCTCTAACCACTTCAAATTTCTCTACTTTATTGTTTCCTCTCCATTTTGTAAATGTTTATAAATAAATTTCTGACTTGAGATATGATAAATATTGGTGACCATATAATTTCATAAAGTTATTGTCCAACCATTAATTTTCACCTTTATGTCTCAGGATTAATTAATGAATTTCTTCCATGAATTTTAGATCAACCTTTTCCTTTTGGTCCATTTTACTTTTCATAGAACTCTTTTTTTTCCTGTGGACTTTTTTTTTGCTTCTTTTTCCAGTAGGTCAATTCTGTTTTTTAAAAAAATCTTTTCTTCATTGGATTTTTTGTACCTCTTTTTCCAGTTGACCAATTTTGTGTTTTAATCTGTTGTTTTCTTTTTTGCATTATTTTCATTTCTTTTTCTTATTTTTCTCCAACCTGTCTTATTTTATTTAATTCCTTTTTGAGTTTTTCTAGCACTTTAGACAAATTTCCATTTTTCTTTGAAGTTTTACATGTGGTTGCTTAGATCTCACCGTCCCCTCTTGACTCTGTGTTTGGTTCTTTGTCTCCATAGGAATTTTCTAGGGTGAGGTGTTTCTTTTGCTGTTTGCTCATTTTCCCAGCCATTTTTTTTTGGCCTGTGGACTAGGAATTCTGAAAGCCATTGATTCTATTTCCTCTACTTCAAGCTTGCAGGGCTCAGTACTATAAGCTATTTTGCCCTGGGGCTAGGTCTTCACCACAGTGCAGGCTTGAAATGGGCAAGCATTATTGACTTCTGGGTCTCACTGCAGTCTGGGACTACAAGGGGTGAGCCTGGGGTGCTTTCTTTTTGGTTTGGTTAGGGTTTCAGCATCTCAAAGTTGGCCTATTCCTAGGCTCAGAACACTGTGCAATAGGGTGGTGGTGGTGGTAGTGGTGGTGGGGTTTGGCAGTACGCCTTCTGTGTGCAATTTTGCTTCTGATTTCCCCCCATCCTATGAAAATCAACTGCCTACCTTCCAAGATGTATTCAGAGGGAGAGCTCCCTCACTCTGTCTTGATTTTGGTTTTTGATTCCTGTTTCTTTGAGAAGCTTTTTAAAAATTGCTTTGAAAAGATGGTCAGAGCAGTTTCAGCTTTCATTGCTACTAAGCCACCATCTTGGTTCCACCCCATCTTCCTATTTGAATAAAGATAAGGGGATGGATATGAAAAGATATTGTAGAAATGGAAGAGTCAAAAAGAACTGTGAGTTTATAAATCAGAGTTGGGTAGATAGTGCCTTCAATAGAAATAAGGAATTATGTTTAGAGAGGGGTAGTGGTATGTAGTTCTACATATATAGAAATAAGAATAAAACGAGAGAGAATAGTAGTAACTGGGAGGATCAGAGAAGGATTCACAGAAAAAAAAATGACTCCTGACCTTAACCCTGAAGGAAGACACAGAATTTTAGAAGGAGAGATGAGGACAGCCCAGATGAATGTGGTAACATTCTGTAACAATATTAAGGCAAAAGAGGAATGTTAAAGGAGTAAGCTTAGAAGGGAATGATAATGAAATCTCTTTGGGGCCTTTTGTTTTGAAATATCTATCAGATATGTAAGTAGGAGGTATCCAGGATTGAACATGCCAAGGCATGAACAAACCACAAGTCATGGGAAATAATAAAAGAACATGGTAACAGAGCTCCTCCACCTTTCAATTTATCCTAGACGTCATAGTGAGGATAACCTTTCCTTTTTTTTTATTTGTTTTCTCTTCTTTTATGTATTTAATTTTAGCAATCGTTTTAAAAATGTTTTACTTCTAAATCCCCTTTCTCCTTATCCCTCCTCCACCCATTGAGAAGGCAAGCAATATGATATCTGTTATACAGGTCAAGTCATGTAAAACATTTTCCTATTAGACATGTTGAAAAACAAACAAACAAAAAACCTCACCAAAACAATAAAAAGCAAAGAACATAATGAACACGGAAAAAGTATGTGTCAATGTGCATTCAAATGTCATTGGTTCTCTCTCTGGAAGTGGGTATCATTTTTTTTTATCTTGAGTCCTTCAAAATTGTCTTGGATTATTGTATTTGTCAGAGGTAGCCTCGCCTTTCAATGTTGATTACCATTATATTATTTTTGTTACTTGTATAATAACCTCATTGTTTGCTCACTTCACTCTTCATAAGTTTATATAGGTCTTCTTAGATTCTTCTGAAAGTATCTACCTCCTCATTTCTTATAACACTAGGGTACTCCATCATGATCATACCAAAACAAGGCAGATGATGAGCCTTCCCTCAATCTCTAATTCTTTGTCACAACAAAAAGAGTTGCTATAAACATTTTTGTATAAATAGGTCTTTTCCCTTTTCTTTGATCTCTTTGAAATACAGACTTAGTAGTGGTATTGCTGAGTCAAAGGGTATGTAAAATTGTATAGCCTTTTTGGCATAGTTTCAAATTGCTCTCTAGAATGGTTGGACCAATTCACAACTCTACCATTAGTGTCTCTATTTTTCTACATCCCCTTCAGCATTTGTCATTTTCCTTTTTTGTTAGGTAAGCCAATGTGACAAGTGTATAAGTGTGAGGTGGTTATCTCAGAGTTGTTTTAATTTGTTCTTCTCTAATTAGTAATGATTTGGAGCATTTTTTCATGACATTTCTTCTTCTGAGTACTGCCTGTTCATATCCTTGGATCATTTATTGAATGGGGAATACCTCTTTTTAAAAAAAATAAATTTGTCTTAGTTTCCTATATATCTGAGAAATAAGACCTTTATCAGAGAGATTTGCTGTAAAATTTTTGCCCCAGGTTTCCTGCTTTCCTTCTAATTTTGGCTTTGTTTGTACAAAAACTTTTTAATTTTATGTAATCAAAATAATTCTTTTTACTACCCAGGATCCTCTCTATCTCATTTGATCATAAACTTTTCCCTTAGTCACAGATCTTACGGGTAAAATTTTTGGATGATTTTCTAAATATATAGTTTTCATCTTCCTGCCCTAAAACCTCCTATGGCTCCCCACAGTCTCCAATTAAAGTCCAAACTCCTTAACTTAGCATTCAAGGCTTCTATGATCTGGTCCCAAACTTCCTTCATCTCAAGTTCCTTTACTATTAACTCTTCTCTGAGTTCATTTCTTCTTAGTTGCTCATACTTTCACTTGTTACATTCCCCTGGCCTCTTGCCTCCTTGAAATCTAGCCCATCCTTCAAGGTTAAATTTAAATGTCACTCTCTCTTTAGCTTTCCCTGATCTACACTAAACCCAAAGCATAAACTTCAGATCCTTAAGTGCTTCTTTAAATTATACCTCTTATTTGCATTTTAAATTAGTTATTTGTATACATACCATCCCTCTGATATCAGACTGTATGTAAAATTCTTGAGGCCAAAGGCTAATTTAATTTTAAATCCCTTGTCCTAACACAATGACATGCACATGATTAATTATTAAAAAATGTTTATCGAATTGAATTTCTCTGATCTATCAGTCCTTTAGAAAAACTGATAATAAATAATGAAAGGCAGCAGGAGATAGTGTTGATTTAGAAAATCCACAATTGGACAAAATCCTGAATAATCAATAAATTGATATATGTGGAGTCTCTCTTCTCACCACTATCCCACCTTTAATAGTAGTGCTTGGACCTTGAATACTATTTTTAAAGTCAATACACTAGAAACAAGAACTAGGAAAAGAATTTTAAAGTCTTGTTCAAAGTTTAGTTTCATTAGAAATCATCATGGATTAAAGTTGACAGCAAGACAACATTCCAAGGCAGCTTATGTATAAAATGGCATTTCTTTGAACTTTCAAGGCAGCTCATATCTTTTGCAGCCTTGAAAACTAATCCTATGACTAAAAGAAATGGGTAAGAAAAATAATATTGCTGTAATCGTTCATAATGAAGAAAAATAAAACTAATTTCTATTTTATCATCAGCAATGCCTGATTTCTTAAGTAATCTTCCAAGAAATATATGGAAGCATATCCTCATAACTTCATAGAGTCTCCTTGTCAATGTTAACTCACGTATCTATAAGCATGGATTCTATCAAAGAGAACAATAACAAAATAAATCTTATCTGATTTAATAGAGGAGAAATGGGCCAAGATCTTTTTTTTTTGCTAAAGTTCTCATCTAAGGGTAGTAAGCTTAAAAGTCACCACAATATATATCCAGAGTTTGGTGAGTATGGATGCTTTCCTTACAATTGCCACTTATAAAAGATCACAGTTTTCTATCTCTAATTCAAACTCTATTGGCATTTTAGGTTTTTCTTATGTCTGTCCCAAATATTCTTAGTGTAAAATATATATTTAAATATATTACTATGAGAAAAGGCATTTCCTAAAAAGATAAAACTTCTTCATGGAGCTACAGAAATTCTTTTTCTTCTCTTCAATTTCCTAATGAAGCTTCTGTTTATTTGCCAAGTACTTATGTGCAAAGGTGCTATTCTAAGGGTCAAAGGAATTGAATAGCTAAGTATAAGACATGGTTTTTGTACTCCAGAAATTTACCTATAGCAGTTGAAAAAGCAAGACATATAAATGTGAAATATTAAATAATTTTCCTCAGACCATAAGTTTTTAATGTACTTGTCCTTATGTAAATTACACCTAAATTAAAAAAGATTATTATATATGTTTGCTTATTTGTTACTAAGGCATTCAAAGCCAAAGACAATTGTCATTCTCAGTCACTGAGAGACTACTATGATTGTTACTAAGCATGACTTAGTAAATAAGTATAACCTGGCTCTGGTATTTACTACTTATTTGATCATGGGTAAAATATTTTTATATTCTTAAGAATTTGTTACTTCATCTGAATGAAAAGGATGATAGTATTTATATTACCTAACTTACAAGGTTGTATAGAACAAAGTAATTTGTATACCTTAAAAGCACTACTGTAATGTAAATCATTGTTATCACTATGAATTTTGAAAGTTTTGTTTTAAAGAGATAACTAGTTCTAGAAATCAAAGTAGAAATCACAAACAGACAGTAAGGTTTCATCAAAAAAGGCCACAATATGCTAAACTCCTTTCTTTTTCTGCAAGGGCATCTAGCATAAGGCCAGTGCTATGCAAGTAACTTATTTAAAATTAAGTATTTGACAACTGTGGATGAGATATGTGGGGCTGGGATGCAGCTAAATCATAGTACAATTAGGTGGGTTCAGGACTGATTGACTGGCTAGACTCAAAAAGTAGTCATTATTGGTTTGATGTCAACTTGGAAGGAAGAATCCACTGAAATACTTCAGGGATCTGAGTCAATGACTTATCCACAAAGACTAAAAGCTTATAAAATCTGCAAATAACATAGAATTAGGTGGAATAGCAAACTCACTGGATGAGATTAGGATCTAAAATAATCTTGAAGTCTATAGAATAAAGCAACACTAATGAATTCATTCAACAAATACTAAATGGAAAGCATAATACTAAATTCTGACTATACAAAGACAGTAACAGACTTTGCTCTAAAATAGTTGACTACTATAAGGATGTGATATTTTATAGTGGAGTAAGTACATGATAACAGTAACAACTAGGAGGATCTAGAAAGATTCAGCCATGAAGGAATCTAAAGGTTCTAAGAGGTAGAGGTGAAGACAGTACATTTCAGGAATGGGGGAAAACTTGGAGAAAAGCATGAAAAGGTAGTCTCAGGCCAGGCATAAAGGACTTTTAAGTGATAGGCTGAAGAGTTTGTTTTATCTAAGAGGCAAAAAGAGAAACTCTCTGATGTTTCTCAAATGCAATGATGTGTGCTTCAGGAAGATGATTCTAGTGAAATTCTGATTTCAGAACACCAATAATGAAGAATATTGTTCACTTCCTGATGAAAATGATAATATACAGAATGAAAAATACATTTTTGGGGGACATGGTGAAGGAGGAATTTATTCTGCTTAACTATAAACATTTGTTTAAAGGCTTTTTCTTTTCTTTTTTCTTCCAGTGGCTAGAAGGACAGTAGGAGGGAGAGAAAATACATTTTTGTTAGTAGGAAAAAAAATTTAAGAAAAGATTATTTTTAGTCTTCTCCTCCTCCCCACTTTCTCTAGTGCTCTGAGAATAGCCACCAAGGCCACCATAGCAATGAGGAGGAGAAGGAGGAGGAAGAGAAGGCGGCTTCTACATCAGCTACTCTAAAATCTTCATAGTGATTAACATAGAATTAATGTTTGTCTGATATGTCCTAAGATATCTAATAGTCCCTACTTCTGCCATTTCGTGTGCAGCTGGTAGAGGTAAAGCCTATTGTTGAGGTAAATCAGGACACCAGGTCCAGGTCTTGGAGGTGGACTGAATAACTAGAGGAGCTATAGCCCCACATTCATAAATCTTTCTCCTATTATGCAACTCTGGTACACCTAAGACTTACACTGTTCCCAGTCCTAGTTAGAAATGGCTACTGAAATTCTCCAGTAAGCTCGTCAATGAGAAATAGTTCTAAGTCTACCTTTTGCATCCTGAGTAGGTCTTTCTGGTTCATTTAAAAAAACTTTTTGATACTAGTCCATGTTCTCTCATCCAATCATCCCACTGATGTATCCCATCATCCCAATGTAGTGGCTACCAAGGCATGCCTAACTGAAAATCCCATGTGAACTCAGCCCTCCTCCCCCCAGGGACTGTGCTCTGGACCAGAGGGCATATCCCATTGCTCATTGGTCCACCATATATACTATTCTACCCCATAGGATAGTGAAGGCAAGAAGGCCACATGCGACTCTAACCCAAACTGAATTGCTATGTTCTTTTATGTTGTTTTTTGCTGTATCAGTAAACCATTCTAACTTGTCCTTGTGTCACTGTATGCTAAACTCCAATTTAAACTGGCTATATAATACCTCCTTCTCCATGTTCTTTACTAATCGGCTCTCATGAGTTCAAAGGTCATTTCTATGCAGATGACTCTCAAATATTTATGGCCAGTCTTAATCTTTTCCCCAAATTCTAGTCAGATCACCTGCAAGTCCCATTGGCACCTGAAATTCAGTATGACCAAAGCAGAAGTAATTCTGTGTCCCCATTACTCATCCTTCCCAACTTTTGTTTCTATTGAAAGCACCAATGTCTTTCCAATGGTTGAAGTTAAAAATCTCAATGTCATTTCTGACTCTTTCCGCTATCAAATCAAATTGTCAAACTGTCCAATACACTTGGCCTCCAAAATGTCTCCTTTTATGCTTACTCATGTAGATGCCACCCTAGCTCAAACCTCATAATTTATTGACAGAACTATTCCAATAGTCTATTCAATGCATCATCCTGCTTCTAATCCTACAAAGATCTAAGGTCCTTTCTAGATTTCAACCACATGAGTCTATAAAACATTCCCCACAGAGCTTACAAATTGATAATCGTAAAGCATGTATCTGACCATGTCAGTCCTTAGCTTAAAAATATTTTGGGGCTCCCTATATGGGATAAAGTGCAAACTATCCTAGCCTTTAAAAACCTTGATAACCTGGCTCCCAACTGTAGACTTGTTCTATCACCCTCCTTCATATACTCTGTGTTAAATTCAAATTTTCCTATCTATATGCCAAATTCAAAATAACATTTCTCATCTCTTTAGACCTTGAATGCATTCCCTTCTCATCTATATTTCAGCGTAGGTGTTAGCTCCAGAGCCAAGTGTGCTTCTTGACTTATGGGCTGCCCACTACAAGTTGGACTATGTTTTTTTATCCACTTAGTTTTTCCAATGAGGATAGTTATGTCTATCATGTTAAAATTACTATAGATATGATTAAGGATGGTTTCAGGATATTCTATAGTTGAATAAAATGAGCAAAATATTATCTTTGAATATGAACATTTGTATAATCTCACAGTCAGTACATAATACCTCTTTTATTTACCTTTTGGAGAGGCCCCCTCTGTGGCAGTGGAGAATACCTTAAGTGAGCCCACATCTTCTTGGTTTATATCTAACTTAATTTTGATCTCTAAAAGTTTTCTCTAAATTTGCACTCAATCTCATAAAAGTTATATGATTTTTACATATTCACAGGAGGTAACTCTTTGCAGTTATAAATGAACATAAATGTATATATATCACAGGATATGACTCAGACATTTGAAATTTTAAAAAGTTATTTCTGGTGCTTAGTTTAGTCTTTAAGTGATGCAGAAACGACTGTTTGTACTATGTGACTCTAACTAGTAGAAATTTCCTTATCCTGTATTAATATACGAGCAGCTAGCATCCTGAGTTAGTTCTGGTTATATCTACTTCAGGGTACACTGATAGACACTTCTTCCTGTGAAAAAGGAAGCCAAATGATATGTCTTAGCAAACCATTTTCCTTCCTTTAAGGAAATAAATAGATAAGAAAAAGGATAAGAAAAAACAATAACAAAGACTTAATTGAAGCACCACACCAACACATATTCCCCACAACTCAAATAATGATGTGCAATTGCTGTGGGATCCTGGACAACTCACTTCCCCCTCTTTCAAATTTCTCATCTGTAACATGAATACTTGGATTAGGATCATTATTTGCAATTAGAAAGGCCCGGGACAGCATCTAATTCAACTCCCTCATTTAAAGATGGTGTTCTCAAAAGGTCCTTGCCAATTCTTACACTCAGTAATTTCTAAGCATTTTTTATATAGAATACACTACTAAAAGCTATTTACTGAAGAACAGAATTCAGTGTAAGGTAGACTTCATTCAAATTCTTAGTCATTGCATACTTTTCTACAACACAGTCTGATACACACCATGAAGAGACATTGGCAGAGAGCTTCAAACAACCATCTAAAGTTCTGAGGCACAAAGCACTGAAAAGGGTCACAAGAATGATAAGGTCTTCCTTGGGGCTTTATTACTACTCTAAGTTCCATATCCCAGAAAGAGGAGATAATTAGAGGATGGGGTAGTTAGAGAACGTTTTCAATTAGAACTAAGATTTGAGCTAATCTTTAAAGGATGGCTAGGATTCAGACAAATAAAGAGGAAAGGTAGTCTCCCAGGTAGGGGACTGTTGGGAAAAACAAATGCCCCCCCCCAAAAGAGGACACGAAAATATGACATATGAATGAGGCAGTATGAACTCATTCACTCCTGGCAGGAACAGAAGATTCATCTGGAAAATCCAAGGAGATAACCCTAGAATAGGGAGGCTGATAAATCTTACTTGGTTGCAATACAGAGAAGAGCTGATGTCTGTTTGGTGTTACAAGCTTTTTCAGGTTTATAAAGATTGATAACTCTATTGAAGAAAATGATAGTAAACAGTCAGGCTGCTTATATAGAGGGGGTAGTTTTATATCTAACATTAACCTAAAAACCTAACCATAATAATATAGCTCCCAGTTGTCTTGATAATATTATTAAATAAATCTATCTGATCACTGTTGTGTGATCTTTTTTTTCCATTCAAATAAAATGAAAAAAGGGAATTGGAGTTTTCTTTACCAATGCCAAGAGTTAGAAGTGAAAAGGAAAGGACAAGGATGTGAATGCATACAGGAGAAAGAATGAAAAAGTAATGAAAGACAAAGGACAAGGAGAGCTCACATACAGCCTGGTAAGATCTGCCTTGGGCAAATAAAAGAGCTATTAAAAAGGATATTTCATCAGACAGTATCTCATACTAGCAACCTTGACCACCAGTTAGATTCTTTTAGAAAGAACTATAATAGCAAGCACAAGAATGAAAATGAAATAGACCTTAAAAGAGTCCAGGACTGAGTCATTTTGGGGCATTACCAAATGAAGCTGTGACTTAAGAGTACAATAAACTGCTTATCATGACCATCATCATGAGCACCTAGCCTTTGCCTTATTGTGTTCATCATGCCTTTTTAGCATTAACTTTCCCTGCTTAACTCATTCTCCCTTTTCTGTTTTGAAAGCTAATGGCTTTTCTACTATTTTCTACCAAATTCAGTTCACCTGCAAGCTTGGATATCACTTGGGTTTAATTAAATATTCTGCATCTTTCCCAGCTCAGTTCTCTATGCTGAAGTGACCTCATTGTATATACCACAGAAATGCCTTCCATACCATTTGCAATTTTAAAACATCATATGTATAAAAACAAGAGGATTACAATTTCCACCAAGGTGTAATGAGAAAAGGATAGAGATAGAATAAGATTTAAGAGAAATGAAAGGCTGTCTTTAAGGCAAGGGAAAGGATTTGAGTAGGCAGAAGGCAGAGTAGGAACAGTTTGGAAGTGACAACTGCTAGAGTAAGTGAATTTCTGCAGGAAAGTAGGTTCTTCCTGTCCAGAAGGATGGAGGAAATACAGCTTATCAGAGGTTAGCCACCTCAACCTGATTGTGGAAGAGAAACCCCTAAATCATCTTTGGAGGCTCTCTGTTTGACTGGGGAACATCTAGAAAAGGCTCTGACTATACATGTGTTGTGTTTTCTAGAAGGTTTTTATCTAAAAAATCCTGTCAGATCAGCGTTGAGCTTTTACCTCAGGGGTCAGACCCCGTGGGGTGGACTTAGCCATTTGAGAGCAATCATAACAGGTTTTGGAGACAGCTTTTGAACTAAATCTAACCAACTACTGAGGGTCATAGATAGGTAGCTTAGTCAGCTTTTGGGGTACACCTAGAAATAGGGACCTGGTAAGTTAGCCAGAAGACTCAAAGACTTCCTCTTCTGAGGGACATAGAGGGTTGTGGGGTGAAGTGCGAGATCTCTTAGAGTTAGGGACCCCTTGTTCCGATCCTCAGTTTGTATCCCCTCTTAGAATAAAAGAGATACTGATTTTATATGTTAATTGTTTCCAAGGCGTTTGTGCAACTGGCCCAGTGAGAGAAAGTGATTCTGCTTCGCTCTCACTAACCAGAGGTTAGAATACCCGGGATCACCTCTGAGTATTCAGGGGAATCTCTAAGTGGAAACTACTCTATCCACTCTGGGTCTCACTTCCCTCCTTGTCTTTTTTTAAAGGGTAAGGAAATGGTTATTTTATCATGAGATATGCATTAGTTGAGAAATACTTATCTGATTGTTATTAGACAAAACCCTTCTCACCATCATCTACCTTAAAGGGAGGCATTTCTACAAGGACTGTCAAGTTATCTAAATATTAGAAGTATGTTGAAAAACTGGCTAAAATACAACATACAATTGGCTAAATACAAAATAATACTCAATGTTTTCATTCAAAACCTTTATATTTCCAATATATGTATAAATGCTTCTTTCTACAATTGTGGAAGACTCCATAGAAAGCTTAAAACTAAACTTGGGCCCGAAATATTGAGTTGTTGCAAACCATGGAAGCAAGTATGGTGTAATAAAAGGCCACATGGCAGAGTGGAAAGAGCACTGGGGGAAGCAATAAAGAGCCAAATCTGGAGTTGGAAGGTCTTGGGTTCAAAGCAGGCCTCGGGCACTTAGCTGTGTGGCTTTGAGCAACTCAATTGACCCCAATTGCCTGGCCCTTACTAGTCTTTTGCCTGGTAACCAATATTTAGTATCAATTTTAAGATGGAAGGTAAGGGTTGGGGTGTGTGTGTGTGTGTGTGTTTTAAATAACAGCACTGACTTAGATATATAACACTTAGATTTGAATCTGGCTCAGCTACTTAGCACTTGGCTCCAGTTTCCTTATATTAAAAAAAGGGAGGGGGGATAGTCTAGGTGATCTTCAATGTGCTTCCCAACTCTAGATAATATGAATTAATTTGATTATATTGTTTTGCCCAAGACAAAAGGACATTCTAATTGGCTATGTATTATGGGGGAAACTCATAAGAATAAAATCTACCAATAGCTCAAAGAGCAATGAAAAGTTCACTATTTAGGGCAGTAGCTACACTGTTGCCAAAAATTACTTACAAGCAAGAAGTGAAATGAAAGACATCAGCCAGAAAATGTATAATGATAAAATGAAGTAGTCTAGGTATATGGCAAGAATGAAATAAGGGATGGACAATCCAAATGTTATATTGGTAATATAAAGAAAGATATTAAAAGAACTACAGAGGTTCCTTATTACATAATACATGGATGCACCATAGAGAACTTGTGAGAAAACACAGACAAGAGTTGTACACAATGAAAAGGTATGGACCAAAAAAATGAGAGATCACTCAAAATAAATGTTACTATACACAAACCAAAATGTGATAAGAGGACAAGAGCATAATAGTGAAATGTTAAGAACAAAAGCAAAATATAACAATGTTTGAAAAAGTTTGACATTTTCTCTAATATGGGACTTTTACAAATCCACACCCATTTACCTCACCATAACATGCTTACTTCACATGACCAGTAATCTGACTTGGCAACCAAACTTTATAAACCAGCAATTCAGAAAAATTTAAGAATGCTATTTTTAGTTTATAATCTCCTGGGATTGGGCACACATATGTTTTCTCTTAAGTTGCTCAAGGGACCCCTTTCAGGCACAAATACATTTGTTAGCCATTATAGTGATGGGAAAAGATGCAGAATAATGAATGACACATTCTAAACTGAAAAACTTGCAAATATCATTTTACATAGGTTTAGATTACAATATATTTTAAAATGATTAAAAGTTTATGAAGAGAGTTAATAATTATAGAGACAATTCATTTTGCCAAAAGCTATGAACTAAAAGTGTACTTTGATGTAGTATACTTTTAAAAGAATAGTTTAGGAACTTTTTACAATGATAAAGACTTTAAAAGTGAAAGGAAATAAAATAGATTTATAACTTCTTTCATAGTATATTTTTGGGGTTGGAGCACCTAAAAGGATTTGTTCAGCAAGTGTTTAAAATTCCCTTGGTATAGCATAAAGTACAAGTCTTTTTACTTTTAAATATGGAGAATATATCTAAAATTAGAATTTATGAACACAAACATCTGAGTCAATTGTTTTGCTCATTGCTTCTAAACAAAATATTTCAAATTCCACACAAAATTCTGAACACCCATAATGTTTGCTCTAATCTTGACACTGAATTTGGATTATCTCCACGGAGGAAATCCGTGAACCAGATGTGAATTCAACTCTTCCAGATGTAGGAAAAAATAAAGCATTTCCCTCCTCGTTCATCCTAGTTACTTACAAACATGCCAAGATTAAAACTGCAAGGAGGAAATCACACATTTTTTCTTCAACTATTCAAAAAAACTATCATGACACTCCTGATATTTACTGGGTTATTTTTTAAATGCATATATTATGAATTTGCTTTAAAGCAAGAGTAGTTTGTCCTGATTTAATCAGCTTAAGAATTCAGAATCCACCCTTTCTATCCTTTCCCATATGCTCAATCAATGACTGCAGTCCCCAATTAAAAGTTTATTTTGACATTCTTATGGAACACTTTTAAACACAATTTTAATTACTATGCCTTGTGACTGAGCTTTGTCAAGTCTTAGCATTGACCAGATTGTTATAGATAGATAAATGAACAGCGATGAATTTATTATTTACTAATGATATTACTGTTTACAAATTATGTGAACATCATAACTCATCTTTCTTATCTGCACAAAATAAGTAAGGTTACTGAAGCAATTTTATTCATGAGGTTGTTAGGAAGATTAAATAATATATGTAACAACTATTACTCACGTTTTCAGGTTTTAAAGTTTACACATTCCACAAATGTGCCTACTAGTGGGAGGCTCCTCTAGGTAGATAATATTACTCTGATCTCATAAAGTCCAAGAACACTGATTATAACCTATCCTTCATAGTGTTCATGATCTCTAGTATGAGTTGTCACCACCCCATCCACCTAAAAAAATTCAAGGAGATGAAAGATGCCAAATAGATTATGATATGCAGTTCTTACACTTAGGGACATAAGGGGCCTTAAGGGTCATGAAGTCTGACCTCATTTTACAAATAAAGAAATTAAATACCTTGTCCAAGTTAAATGGAGCTAGAATTTGAATCAATCATCTGACTTCAAATTGACCCTACTTTTCACTATACCATGCTGCCCTCAGACAGCCCATGGTGCTAAATTCTATGGACAGATAGTTTGGATAAAAAATGTAAATGGGCAATAAGTGGAAACCAGAATTGAAATAGGAAGAAGAGCAGGATGAACTGCCTTTGGGAAAAAAAGCAGAGTGCCTTTAATGACCCACACCCACCCTCCTCAATCCTATGCTTCTCCCTGAGGACAAAGGCCCATCTGTTTTGTTTTGTTTTTTTAACTTATTTATTTTTAATGTTCTTTTTTTTACAAATCTGAGTTTTAAATTCTTTCC
This sequence comes from Monodelphis domestica, assembly GCF_027887165.1. NCBI lineage: Eukaryota > Metazoa > Chordata > Mammalia > Didelphimorphia > Didelphidae > Monodelphis > Monodelphis domestica. Next base: position 62,222,848 of record NC_077232.1, on the reverse strand, counting down.
CTCCCTTTCATCCTCTACCCATAAGTAGGCAAGCAATATATCAGTTATACACGTGAAGTCATACAAATATTTCCCTATTAGGGTTCAAGAAAATAAAAATAAAAAGAAACATTAAATTTTAAATGTATGCTTCAATCTGTTCTTAGAATCCATCAGTTCTCTTTCTGGAAGTGAACAACCTTTATTTTTTATTACTGGAACTTTGGAATTGTCTTGTATCATTGATCAGAATAACTAAGACTTTTCAAGATTGTCATCATTACAATATTGCTGTTAACTGTATACAAAGTGCTCCACTCCTGGCTCTGCTAACTTCATTTTGCATCAGTTACTATGTTTTCCCAGGTTTCTTTAAAAATTAACCTGTTCGTCTTTTCTTACAGCACAAATTCCATCATATACCACAACTTGTTCAGCCATTCCCCAAATGATGGGCATCCCCTCAATTTCCAATTCTTTGCCACCACAAAAAGAGCTGCTATAAATATGTCTGTGCATATAGGTCCCTTACTCTTTTCTTTGATCTCCTTGAGATATAGACCTAGTAGAGGTATCACTGAGTCAAAGGGTATACACAATTTTATAGCCCTTTAAGGGTCATCTTTTTAATAACAGCATTCTTTTGGTGTTGCTATATGGAAGTCAATCACAGGATAAAATACATTCTGAAAAGTTAAAGTTCCAGATCACCCTAAAGTCAACGCTTTGCATATTAAGTAAATAACATGTTTCTGAGAATTTCTCAGAGAAAGGATTGTAAGGAATGTCATAAGAGAGATGTATGACCAGAGAGGAGAAGGGCCAGCAAAGGATAAGTTATGGTCAGCTCACATGCTCTGGAGTATTTGGAAAGGCCAAGACATGTAGAAGAAGCCCCCCTTAAAACAATGGGTGGACCTCCTGTGAGGGGCTTTTGAGAGGCATGATGTCTGTCACCAAGGATAAGGGCCCACTGATGGACTACAATCTTTATCACTGGAATGCCCCCTTCAAGAAGATTACCTTCTATCAGGGAAGAATTTACAAAAGCTTGTGCATTTAAAAAATGTATATAAAATAAATGAGGCAATTTTTAGGTGGAAAGGCAGTAGCAGCAGGGAAATCAGAAAGGTCTTTCTCTATATGCTAGTTGGGCCATAAATGTAATATAAGTTCAAAATATACACAACTAAATCAACACCATGTTCACCTAGTTGCTTATATATCTTCAATATGACCTTAACAAGAACTCTTTAAAAATATTTCTGTATTCTATAATTATACATATTAATATACAAAAATAAAAGAGCTTTCATTTTTAGTAAAGATGTTAACTGAATACATAAAGTATATAAATGTGGGTTTTTAGAATGCATATGTATATAAATATGTTTTAAGCTATAAAATTTGAGTGCTAAGCTCTATGTAATGGAAGAGTAACCAATGAAGGCCCAGTCCTTAGAGCATGTAGAGATTTACTCTTCCAGATGAGGTACAGAGAGCATACTCGATAGTCTCTGCCTACTGACAATCCAACACATGGAACTTTGGTGAACCTCCTTCCAGGCATGTGTAATGATCAATTTTACTTTTCAAATAAGGAGCAAATATCCTGTGAGCAGTAGAGTGATGAAAAATCTTTCCATTGGATGAGTCAGAGATGAGTGTTCATGCAAAAGGTTCCAGTCAAAGATCTCCGCTGCCCAATCAATCTGCTGTTGGGCTGCCTCATGTCTCCATCCAGCCACCAGCGTCTCTGTGTACGGAATGCCTCTTCGGTTGGGTTTATTCTTTTCTGATCTTAAGTGAATGAGTATCCAAGGACAAAACCGCCTGGGTTATAATTTTGTGAGCTTCAAAAAACTGAAAAAGTCTCAGAGATGCTCTCAGAAATGAGAGGTACTGAGACAGAGAGGTGAAGAGGAGCAAGGAGATGCAGCCTATTTGACCTAGTCTAATGGTAGAATGATTGTACAACCAAGGCCTGAAGCACAGCAAAAAAGACTAGCCCAGCTAGGCAAACCAGCAGTTAATCCATAAGTGGACTCAGTAAGAACTTTAAAGAAAAAAAAGATTCCCCGGGCCAAGAGCCTTCACTGGGTCATAAGGACTACGTCCGTGGGAGCCTTGGTCCCTTTGTCCTTTAGGTTGGAGCCCACTCTTCCAAGACCAGGTGGAGAGAATGTCCTCTTTGGATTGCGGAGATGCCTTGGTAAGGGAATTAAGAGTTTGAAATTAGATGTAAATGAGAACATTTGGTGTAGGCTGTATTTACTATATGGGCCACTAGGTTGTTACTTTCTTGTAATATAAAATGCTTTACTATTTTATCCACACAGGCTTAAACATTCAAATCTGATGTTATATCAATACTCTTCAACTTTCTCTTACAGTTTCTTCTCAGGCAGTAGGGCAAGTAACTATGGTCAGATTTTAAATACAAATAAACAAAACACAAAAATTACTTTACACTGTCGCAGATGTTTTCCTCCTACTGTTAAAAAGGTCAAAATCTATCACTCTTTAAAGAAGAGGCAAACTAAAAGTTTCATCTCAATTCAAATTTGAATTTGTTTGCCATAAAAACTGATTTGAGTCACCACAAAATTAAAAGTGTCAAATATCAAGAAACAGAAAATGAGTGAAATTAGCCATGATCTAAAATGCCACATTCCATGCATGACAAGAGGGAACTTTTTCTTACCAAAACACATCTGGCCTTTCCTTCTTTAAACTTAGGAAAGAAAATGGAAAATAAAAACAGAGCATCTGATAGGCACCATTATGTAAGTGTAGTTTCAATCTTTAGTAAAATGCATTACCAAACTTTTTAAGAGCAAATTCTATAAAAATCTAGTAGCATTAACAAAAGAATACACAAAAAGAGACTCATCATAAGAAACAAAGCTTACTCTAAACCTGGTGTAACTCTTAGGATAGGAGAATTATAAAGAAAAAAGGGATATAAGAGATAGCACATTCTTTAATAAAAGCAACATAAAAATATGAATTCAATTGTTTGAAAAGCTTGTTTTAAAAACAACCACAAAAGTATGGTTGTTCCACTGGTTGGTCTCCAATTCAAGGGCAGTTAGAATTCAGAATCCAGTGGGTATATTTGTGCTCCACCATTACAAAGGAGCAAAAGATATAACATCTTTGGCTTCACAAAAAAAAAAAATAGATCACTAGCCAGAAACTCATTTGAAAAAGATCTAGAGGCCTCAGGAGCCTCTAAGATGAAATATCATCTCTTCTATTAGACTTTAAAAACTTTTCACAATTTGGCCACACCCTATCTTTCCAGTTTCATGGATTACTCCCCTTCCTGCACTCTGTGATTTAGCCAAACTGGCTTTTTCTCTGTTCTTCACACCCACTAAATCTCTTGCCTTTTTGTCTTAGCACTCACTGGCTATCCCTCATACCTAAAATGCACTCCCTCTTACTCTCAGCCTCAGAGACTTAATTCCTTCTAGAAGGGTCTCAAGTTACCTTCTATATGAAGGTTTTCTAGATACTCCAAGTCCAAATGACAGAATCTTCCCCTCTCACACACCCACACATATGTACTTGTCGTTGCCCCAAAATAAAGTACACTGTTTGAGAAAAAGGACATTTTTAAATTGTACTAGATGCTTTCTGACTTCCTGAATGACTGTATCTTTAACACCTAGTTCAGTGCCTGACACAAAGAAAGAACTTAATAAATAATTGTTGAGTGACTTATTCCTTATGGAATTCAACTTGTCTTAAATCACTTTTTATGACTGTCCATTAGTCTTTACTGACTTTCTATGAGTCACATAAGATACAGAGCACCGTGGTAGGCACTGGGAAAACAAAGATGAGCTTGCACAGAATCCAGCATTGCCTTTATCCAGATATAGAAACAATCTTTAACCAAGTTCCATCATTTCTTCCTTTTATTATGTCACTCAGACCTATCTTTTCCTCTTATTGCCACCATTTCCCTCCAGGTCTTTAATGATATACTGGGAGATTCAATTCAACTCAGCAAGCATTTATTTACCTACAATGAGCTGGTGGTGTTTAATTGAATGGAAATACAAAAATAAATGGGCAGGTATAGGTCAACGAGAACCAATCACCAAGATTCAAGCCCCAAACTCTTTTTGTGACTAAATTACATAGATGCCTTTCTGCCAAGTCTTAATGTGATATCTTTAAGGGTTATATGAGCAATTGCCTCTTGAAGTGTTTTGTCCTCTATGGTGGAGTGAATTCTCCTCTTCTCTGAAAAAAGACTCCAACACATCACTGGATCTGTTGATTGTTTTTGACCCAGAAGTGCATTCTTAACTACTACTTGTTATCTCTATGTTGTACTTTATTCTTTCCTTCTTTATCTAGTAACTGGAGAAGAAACCATTCTTCTCTTTGCTCTTGGTCCCATCCTTTCCTGTGTCATTTGCATCTCCTACAATCTGTATCCACTTGATCCTTCCCTGCTGCTTATAAACATGTATAAGGGTTCTGCTAATCTTTTAAAAATCTGCTCTTGATTCTGTAAGGCTGTTTAAACTAGTGTATCTATTCTTCTTTTTACAGTCAACCACCAAGAAAAACCTGTCTGTGCTCATTACTTTCACGTCCTCACATCACACTTCCCAATTTCTTATCAATTCAATTAAAAATGCATCTAAGTTGATTTCTGAAATGGTAAACTTTATTTTTTTATCTTCAGACAATTTTATTTAATTAGTTAATTTAGAATATTTTTCCTCGGTTATGAGATGCACGTTCTTTCCCTCCATCCCCTCAACCCCTCCTGTAGCTGACTTGCAATTACACTGGGTTTCACATATGTCATTGATCAAGACCTATTTCCCTATTATTGATATTTGCATTAGGGTGATCATTTAGAGTCTACATCCCCAATCATATCTCCATTGACCCTTGTGGTCATTTAGAGTCTATATCCCCAATCATATCCCCATTGACCCTTGTGATCAATCAATTGTTTTTCTACTAGGTTTCTATTCCCACAGTTCTTCCTCTATATGTGGATAGCTGAACTGGTAAACTTTATGATCTTTTCTCATTCTCATTTGGCTTTTGTCTTAGATGTCTTTCCTGCCTCAGATTCTATGGGACTTCTCCTACCTATGTTTCTCTGTCTCTCCACTCTATTTCTCTCCCCATTCTGTGATATCATCAGTTCCAATGGGTTTATCACTTCTATGCAGATGACTTTCTAATACATATATCAAGTCTCTCCTAAAATCCAGACACACATCACCAACTGCCTAGTGATGGAATCTCCTGAATCTACAGTATTTATTGGTAACACAAATGCATGAGAACTCATTTTATTTTCCTCTAAACTCACCCAAATTCCAAATTTCTGAAATTCTGTTGAGGGAATCACTGTTCTCGTCAGCTGAATCTGAAAGCCTGGCATCATTGTAATCTCTTCACTCTCTAAACTCCCATATCCAATCAGCTGTTTAGAATTCCCAAAACTGCCCCTGTATCAGATCTCTTATTCTGTTCCTTTATACTCATATAGCCATCCTATGCTAAAGCATTTGTTATCTCTCAGACCATTACAATAATGTCCCAATTGGTTCCAGTTTCTCTTCTAGTATGTTGTTGTTCAGTTATTTCAGTTGTGTCCAACACTTCATGATTCCATTTGGGGTTTTCTTATCAAAAATACTGGAATAGTTTGTCATTTCCTTTTCCAAACTCATTTTATAGATGATGAACTGAGGCAAAGAGGGTTAAATGACTTGCCCTGGATTTCACAGCTAGCAAGTGTCTAAGGCTGGATTTTAACACAGAAAAATGAATCTTCCTGAATTCAGGGCCAGCATTCAATCCACTGTGCCACACAGCTGCTCTCTTCTAGTATATCTCCTCTCCAATTTATCTTCCATGCAGCTGACAACTAATATTTTTTAAGCACTGGTCTGACAATGTAATTTCTCTGCTCAAAAATCTTCAATAGCTCCCATTGCCTTTAGGATAAAATACAAACTCCTTTCCTATATGTTTCAAACCTATCTTTCCACATTTAATATTAGTCCCATTCATGTACTCTTTGTCCAACCAAATTGGTCTACTAGCTGTTACCAAACATGATATTCTCTTTTATCTCTATGTCCTTGCACAGGTTGTCTCACTTGCCTCTAATGTACTTCTTTGTCATCTCTGCTTCAAATCTCTAGCTTCTTTCAAGACTTAATTCTTTCTAATTTCTCAAATGCTTACTATTCTCTATTGATATCTGGAAATGTAATCCCTCTCATATCCTCATATCCCTCTATCACAGAGTATGTGCTCAATAAATGCTAATTTAATTGAATAGGTTTAAAGGAAATAATATTGTTTGTACAAACCACTTTTCTGATTACAACTACACAGCAGTAGCAGCATTTCTGAAAAGCTGTGATTTTATGTTTTCTAAAAAACTAACACTACATGTTGAAAAGGATGTGACATTTCTGGTCAAGTCTTCTCATTCTGGAATTCATGATAAATGAAAAGAATGTTGGCACTTTTTCACATCACTGGGCATTTCAATAGCAACGTGCAATTCTTCATGTCACTCCAGCTTACTTATTCATTGAAACAACTGATCTCTTTACAAAACAAGTAAGAGAAACAAACAAAGCCTCCTTTAGTTCCTGCCTGGATTCATTATTAGAATTCACCTTTCCTTTCACCTCTCCCACAATCTCCAAAGCTGACTGCCAAATGCTTGTCTCATTGTAGGACAGGACATTAGAAACTTTCAATAACTTGCTACAGTGAATTCAGCTTTCTTTAGTCACCGACTGATGACTCTATTCCTATTTAGGCACTTTTAAAGTAATACTTTTGTTCTTCCCGGAAGTTCATGCTGCATTCCAGATTACAACAGGGAGTAGAGTAAAACAAAGACAAACATGTAAAAAGTCAAGCAGTTAGACATCCCAGTGGTTTTAAGCATACACATATAGGTAAGTACAGGTCAAATCCCCATTCTCTGATTCTTTCTTTAAATGAAAAATCTTTGTTTGCATATATATATATATATATATATATATATATATATGTATATATAAGCATATACATGTAAAATTAAAACAAAATAAACAATTGTTTTTATTATAATAAATTATTTTTATTACAAAGAGAGAGACTGAAGAAGGAAAGGAAGAAACAAAGGAAGGAAGGAAGAAAAGAAAGATTTGAGAAAAATAGTGTGAAAAGGTATTCAAGAATCTTACAAAGGGCTATTAAATGGCTCAGTGGGATAGATAAAGAGGCCTGGAGAACCTGGTTTCAAATAGGAACTCAAATATTTCCTACATGTGTGACCCTGGGCAAGTCCCTTAACCTCCATTGCCTAGCCCTTATTGCTCTTCTGCCTTGGAACCAATACTTAATTTTGATTCTAAGTCAGAAGGTAGGGATTTTTTCAAAAAAGAATCTTACAAGTATTATATAGGGAAACCACAGTACAATGAAATTCAATAGACCTTGTTCTAATACCTAACTATTGATCTTGGAGAAATCACTTCTCTTCTCTGGGCTTCAGTTTGTTAGTGTCTAAAATGAGTGAATTTGAACAGGTGACAATAATAATTGTATGTATGTATATATGTGTATACACACAAATAAACTTTTTGGAGAGGTAGATGAAAAAGAGTCCTTTAATAGGGCTCCCAACAACCCATAAGCTTTCCAGGTTGCATATAGATACATATACAATACATGTATGTGTGTATGTATGCAAAGACAGAGTATGGATGGATGGATATGGATGGATGGATAGAGTGCTGGTTCTAGGGTTAGGAAGATTCATTTTCCTGAGTTTAAATTCAGTCTCAAACACTTACTGGTTGGGTGACCTTGGGCAAGTTACTTTATCCTGTTTTCCTTAGTTTTCACATCTATCAAATGAGCAGGAGAAGGAAATGGTAAACTAGTCCAATATTTTTACCAAGAAAACCCCAAGAGGGGTCACAAAGAGTCAGAGCTAGGTAGCTCAATGGATACAGTACCAGGCTGTACTAATTCCTAGTTGTGTGACCATAGATTGGTCATTTACTCCCAATTGACAAGCCCTTACTATTCTTCTGCCTTGGAACCCACACTTAGTATCTGTGTTCTGGACCAAAGGTGTCTATTAGGTTTCAGTAATTTTGAACCAGTAAAAATATAAATGGGAAATATTTAAAAAAATAAATAAAAATATAATAGAACACAGATACAGTTAATGTATGATTTCCCAATTCCAATATGCAGCCCACAGGGCCCATTTTCTATTTGGTTCACCAAGGTAGAAGGATTTGCAATGATGAGAAAGTTCCTTATACTGATGAAATTATAGGTCAACTTTCTAAATCTGTAAAATCAATATACTTGCATTGCTTTCCTCACAAAAGTATTGTGGGAAGAAAAACCATCACAAATCATAAAGTGTTATTAAATGCACACTATTATTGCTCCATTTGTTTTTGTGACTGGACTTCGTAAAACAATATGAAATACAACAATCAGATGATGTCCATGTCCTGTTTCTTCACCAGGAAAAAGAAACAAAGGATCCATGTTTACCTTCAGTTTGTGAGGTAAAATCAATGCAGCAAAACCTTCCATTGGGCAGCTGCAGACTTATTAAATATTTGGTGAGTTAATGAAGCCCATGATGTTCCAAAGCTCTATCTGTAGGAAAAATTAAATTTCAAGATAACAATCAACAAGTCATGTCAATAAACACTGATTAAGCTCCAGTGATGTGCTAGGTACTATACTAAATGGTAGAGATAAAAAGAAGTCCAACACCCTCTCTAAAAACGAAAGCCCAGAATGCTGTTGAGGAGTTCACAATCTAATGGGAAAGACAACCACCAAACTATGCACAAATTACATCTATAGGATAAGCTGGAGATGGTCACTGGAGGGGAGGCACTAACATTTGGGAAAGGTTTTGTGGCAGGTAGGATCTTAGCTGGGACATGAAGGAAGCCAAGGGAAGCCAAGGAAGCCAGGAGATGAAGAAAGAAAGAATTCCAGGCATGAGGGTAGGGGGCACAGCCAGAAAAAATGTCCAGAGCTGGAGTGTATTGTTCCAGGAACAACAGGGAGGCTAATGTATAGATATAAGAAGCCTAGAAAGGAATAATGGGACCAGATTATAAAGGGCTTTAAAAGTCAAAAAGATGATTTTCTATTTGATCCTGGAGGTAATAGAGGGCCACTGGAATTTACTGAATAGGGCAGCTGACATGGTCAGATGTGCACTTTAAGATCAGAATGATGGAATGGAATGAGGAGAGGTTTGAGACAGGAAGGCAAACAAGAAGGTTACTACAGTAGTCTAGATGTGAGGTGATGAGGGCAAAAACCAGGCTAGTAGTTAGTGGCAGAAAAGAGAAGGAGGCATATGGGAGAGAAATTAAGATGATAGAATCAACAGGCCTTCACAAGACTGGATGGGGAGAAGAGGAAATATGGTGCTGGATGACAAAGAAGACATGAAAATGACAGGTGGCAAACCTGTGTGACTAGGAGGATGGTGGAGTTATGGTGGAAAGTTATGGAGGAGGGAGAGGACTGGGGAAAGATAATGAATTCAGTTTTGGACATAATGAATTTAGGATGTCTTTGGGATATCTAGTTCAAGATGTCCTATTGTTATCCAGAGACATGAGACTGAAGGTAAGAGCTGAATAAATAAATCTGAGAAATATCAGCATAGAGATGACTGAATCCATGGGAGTTGAAAAGATCATTGAACTAAATAATAATAGAGGAAGAGTAGAAGAACCCTAAAGACAGAACCTTTGGCAACATCTATGGTTAGTAGGTGTGATCTAGATGAATAGCTAGCAAATAAGATTGAGGAGTCAAAGAGAAAGGAGAACTATTTTTTACCATAAAATCTAATAATAGAAAGCATAGTTTCTAAAATGGCTAGTCCCAGGTAAATTTTAACATAGAGAAAGTGCTGGAAATATTTTTACTTCTTGTGCTTGAAATGATTACAACTTGAAACACTGGGTTGTTGGCGTGAATCCTCATATTTAGTTAACAATAGCTCATTTAACAGATGGCTCCTTTCTTTATTTCTTTTGCTGGTTACCTGCTAGAGCAAAAACAAACAAAAAAACAGAATCTTCCTTTTTTCTAGCCACATGTAAGGGTTGGAGAAGAGGAGAGGAAAGATTACTATAAAAAGCTCAGCCAGATGTTACAAGGGAACTGGTGCAATATTTTAATTAATTTTAATGTTAAATTAATCAACAAACACAAGTATTTCAAGGTACAAAGCATGGGAGAAATAATTGCAGGAGAAACTAAATGTCTGTTACATAGTTGACTTCTATAAAAAAATACAGACAGAGTCCAATGAAGTGGTAACAAAATCTTTTTTTGCAATCTGAATCTCTATTCTTTTATAGTTCAAAAAGAGTTTTATTGATGATTTTCCCTCACATCTGTCGAGGATTATTTATTTATTTAACCATTTAATTATTTAACTGCTGCTACCAGAAACAATCATTTAAAAACAAACAAACAAACTATGCAGTTTGAGAGTCAAAGAAAGTAAAATCAAATAATAGTAGAGCCAAATATACTGCAATGGCAAAACAGTTGATGAACTGGTTGAATTCATTAAAGAAATTTGATATCTCTACCTATGAAACTTTTCCTGCTCAGTTTGGTCAACAGGAGATATAACATATAACAAAATTATTTATGATTTAAGTTTATTGGATATATTTTAACAGCATATAATTATTATAAAAACGACATATTATAACTATAATTCAAAATGTTTATTTTTGTTTATTCTGTAACTGCTATTATGCATATACATACATAAGACTTTAAAACAACTTTCTATTTGGTATAAAGCACTCATATAAAGTAAACAAATATAAAATCAAATGTTAACTTAAAGATTTTAACCAATTTTACATTAAAGATAGATAAAAAGCTCATAGGGAAGCTTGGTGCTCTTCTCATTACACACACACACACACACACACACACACACACACACACACACACACACACTTGATTCTGCCTCTATTGTCTCTCTTCTCCAAAATTATGTTTAATATTCCTGATAATCTTCTTATTGCATTATATCATGTCTCTTCCTTGCTGAGAAACAGATCTGTGGTTCTTCAATTTCTTACATAAAAAAGACCAAACTCTTTAATCTGGTACCAAACTACTTAAATTTTCCTTTCTGACTTTTCTTGCCCCAATATTCCCTAATTTTGAAATGGACTTCTCCCTATTCCCTCTTCAATGACTATTTTAAAAAAAAAAGTAATTTCTTTCTTTTCCCCCCTTTGCTTATACATAACAGTATTTTAAAAATAAGATTTACTGATGCCATTTGTTATTACATTGTCTAAAATTCTCCCAGTATCCTTATTCCTTTTCTTTCCTCTACATTTTTTTAAAATGAGAAAACATCAGAAAAACTAATCAATATAACAAAAAAATTAGAAAACATATGCAATCTTTAACTCCTCTTCTCCCCACATATCTTCTACTTCTACAAAGAAGTGGGTCAATGTATCAATTCATATTTCTTCTTTAAATTAAGCTTTTTCTTCACAGTTCTGCAACATTCACTTTCAATTGCTTTATGGTTGTTATACTTTCTGTTTACATTTACATTGTTCTATTCATTGTGTATCAGTTTATATGTCCTATACTCTGCATTTTTCATATTTGTCATTTCTTACAATACAATAATATTCCATTATATTCGTAACTGTTTTAAAATATATTGTTACTTTTTTCTCTTTCAAAAAGATTTTACTGCATGCAAGTAGTCTATATTTATGCTAGTTTTACAAAGGTTAATTTAGATATATTTGGAATTTGTCATCATTTTAAACTGTTGAGTTAAATTTTTTTCATTATATATAGAAAAAAAGAGCTACTAAGCGAACGACGTACTAGTGTTAACAGAAGGAATATTTAGTCTCAGGAACAATGAAACACTTTGAGCTTTCATAAAAGCCACTTGAGTAAGAGCTTCATGCCTGATGCTAGTTATGAATATGCTAGTTAAATGAGCTCCTTACTTGCTTATTAAAACATTTATAAGATTCTCTAAGAAAATTGCTTTGCTCTACAGGTTCTGTTCTCCATTAATACTATCATTTTATTTATTTGAAAAGAATTTTAAAAGTATTTCCCTAAAAATACTTTAGAACTGGGGCAGCTGGGTGGCTCACTGGATAGTCAGGCCTGGACTCAGGAGGGCTTGTGTTCAAATCTGATCTCACATATTACCTGGACGTGTGACCCTGGGCAAATCACTAAACCCCAACTGTCTAGCCTTTATTAATCTTCTGTCTTAGAACTGACACTCTTATTGATTCTAAGACAAAAGGAAAGAGTTTTACATATATATATATATATATATATATATATATATATATATATATATACTACAACTAAAAAAAGAAAAAAATCAAACCCTGCCTTCCCTATATCCAACTTCAGCTAAATTCTAAAGCTTAAAAAATAATTCTTATGTATAAAACTGGGAACCAAATAAGTGAGTGTTAAGTATACAGTTTTCAAAAGAAGAAATGCAAACTATCAAAAACAACATGAAAAATGATTCAAATCACTAACCAAAGTAGAATTACAAATTAAAGTACCTTAGAAATGGTTAATGTGATATCAGTTTTAACTTCACAAATAATTAAAAGAACTCATTGAAATGAATGCTAAAAATTGTTTCCACGTATAATGTGGAAAAAATTAAAAATATATATTTTAAAGGGTATATTCTGTATAGAGAAAATAATTCAGAAATATCAACACCATAAACTATTTTTACACAAAGTTATATATATATATATATATAAAATAACTCTATATATGGATAGATAGAAGATTAGATAGATAGAGAGAGAGAGAGAGAGAGAGAGAGAGAGAGAGAGAGAGAGAGATACTGCTGTCACTTCCAAATTATTTTCTTGCCCTGGGTCACATAGCTAGGAAGTGTCTGAGGACAGATTTGAATCTAGGACCTCCTGTCTCTAGGCCTGATTCTCAATCCACCAAGCCACCCAACTGCCCCTGATCAGCCATTAGTTTATAGTATTTCTGAACAAAGAAAATTTCACTCTATAATAAGACACAGTTATAGAACTCAGGGTAAGGAAGTGGAGAAGAGGGGGCTTTAGTTGGCTTCTATATTCTTAGCCTTTGGTCAGTTCTGATTTCCTCTCCTTTAAAAGGAAGATAAAGGGGCAGGAAGGTAGTATAATGGATTGAGTGTCAGGCTTGCAGTCAGATGGACTTGGATTCAAATATAACCTCAGATACTTCAAATACAAATCTTTCAGTTATAAGGGAGTGGTTATAGAAATTTATATAAGGCCTTTAATAGGACATTATCTCGTCAAATTTAAGGTACTAATTGTTAGGTTTTAAGGAAAGGAAGAAATCTCCAAAAACATTTTGACCTGTCATTACAAGAATCTAAATATATATGTTAAATTCAAAGTACTCCCAGTTACATCCAGGCTATATTTGTACATTATGTTAATTGTTTTATTAAAGGTAATGAACCAGTTAAAAAAAAAAAACAACCTTCTGGTAACCCTGGGCAAGTCACTTAACTCTTAACTGCCTAATTGCAGTTTTTCTGCCTTGGATCATGGCAGATTAATATACTTGATTCAACACAGAAGGTAAAGATTTTTTTAAAAATAATAATAAAATGGAGATTAAAAATAACTACCTCTTGTGGTTATTGTGAGCATCAAATAAATCAAAATATAGGTAATGTGATTTGCAAAAGATTTGCCTCCTAATGTAGATCAAGATCACACTAGTTTTAAGAGCTGTTATAGAATATGATTGACCCTATTGGGCTTGCAATCCATAAAACTCCCCCACATTTTTTCCAGAAAATTGGCTCCCTGATCATGCCTCCCCCCAAACTGCACACTTACACATGGACAATTGTGAGAACCTGGGTCAAAATTTTATAGGTTTAAGGTTTGCATAAAGGAAGGACACATTCTTCTGGCTCCAAAGTAAAAGCTAGATTTACCCCCTCTCTTCCTAAGGAAGAACACAAAAAAGAAAAGCTGAGTCTGAAAAGTCTGAAAGATAAATTTCAGAGGTTGCATAATTTTGCCAAGAGGTAACCCCCTTTTACTTCTGATTGCATTTTCAGGAATTTAAAAAATGTTTTACAAAAAGCATTATGCAGTGCCATGCCTTAGTGGGATCACACCAACAAGTTTTATTCATAAAATCTTAGAATTTGAAAAGAAGGAATCTCAATGGCATACTAGTCCCACACATACTTGAAAGTATGTCCCAGCATAGCATATTCCCTAAGTGATCATTAAGTCTCATCTTAAAGACCTATAATTAAGAAGAATTGACCATCTCCTAAAGGATCCCATTCCACATTTGGAAATTACTAATTGTTCTGAAGTTTTTGCTATGATCAAGCCTAAATTTGCCTCTTGGCAACTTCCACCAATACTGTTCTCCTCTTGTTCTACACTATTTTTATTCTCTAAAACCAAAAAAAAATTTTTTAAATCTTTCCTTCCATGTGACAGATACTTGAAGATAGCTATCTTAATCTCCTGAATCTAATCTTTTATAAGCTAAACAGTTAAACCCGCAATCTTAAGAGGATCAGGGAACTGGTTGCAAACAGTCTAGAACTGATGCATGGACAAGCACTGAACGCAGGATGGGGCCCTGTTTGGCAATTCTGTGGTCTTTACATATTTCTGGGTCACAGTTCCAGGGTGAGAGAAGTGTTTGGTGAGCCAGAGGAGCAGGCGCTTTGAGAAGCAATATCACCTGCAGTTGCAAAGGAGTGGCAATTATACTTCTCCCCAGATGATTCCACTGAAATCCTCAGAACTAGTTCTGAAAATAGCACTTACCCTAGTGTCACAAACTCTCCTGACTTCCTAAGTTGTCTTGGGCTAGAAAAATATTTTACCAGGAGATGGTGTTGACTCAATCAGTCCAGAATTTGTTTTGAGGAATTATTTTAAAAGTCATTTAGGGGGCAGCTGGATGGCTCAGTGAATTGAGAGAGAGCCCGGCCTAGACGCAGGAGTCCTAGGTACAAATCTGGCCTTAGATTTTTCCTAGTTGTGTGATCCTGGGCAAGTCATTTAACCCGCACTGCCTAGCCTTTACCACTCTTCTGCCTTGGAACCAATACATAGTATTGATTCTAAGGAAGAAGGTAAGGGTTTGTTTGGTTTTTTTTAAGTCATTTAGATGGGAATTTTGGGAGAGCTTGACTATTTTCTCCACTCTGCCATCTAAGCTTGGCCTCTGAGGACATTGAACCATAAACAACTTCTCTTATTTTCTGAGTGGAAATAGAAATAGAAAGAATCTACCAATAACATCCTGAAAGAACCTAAAAATAGGAACTTCCAAGAATGTTATAGCCAAACTCAAAAGCTTTTAGGTGAAAAAGAAAATATACTTCAAACAGCTAGAAAGAAATTATTTAAATACCATTAAAGCACAGTCAGGATCCCACAAGATTTAGTAGCTTCCACATTAAAGGAGTGGAGGGCTTAGAATATGATATTCTAGAGGGCAAAGAAAGGTAGAACTACAACAAAAAATTAACTACCCAGTAAAACTGAACATAATCCTTCTGGGGGTGGGGGATATATATTTAACAAAATAGAGCGTTTTCTAGCATTCCTGATGAAAAGATCAGAAATGAATAAAAGAATTTGACTTTCAAATATAAGATTTGAGAGAAACATAAAAAGTAAGCTTGAAAGAGAAAATATAAAAGATTTAATAAGGTTAAAGAATTTACATTCCTATGTGAGAAAAATGATATATGTAACTCCTAAGAATTTTATCATTATTAGGGCAGTTAAAAGGACTCTACAAAGATAAAGGGTGCAAGAAGAAGATGATTATGGGGACAGTTAGATGGTTCAAAGGATGGAGAGCCAAGAGGTCCTGGGTTCAAATTTGGCCTTAAGACACTTCCTACTTATGTCACCCAGAGCAAGACCATTAACCCCCTTGTATATTCCTTACTACTCTTCTTCGATGAAACCAAAATACAGTATTCATTCTAAGACAGAAGGTAAGAGTTAAAAAAAAAGAATGATATTGTTGGAATGAAAAAAAGAAATAGAAGGCTGAGAAAGAGGAATATGCTGAGAGAAAAGGAAAAGGAGATGAAGATAAAGAAAATTATCTGACTTCTGGGCTAAGATGGTTGCAGAGTAGAAGCAAGGGTCTTCTTACAACCAAACAATATAAAGCACCTCAAAGGGACAAAAATCAAAATCAGATGAGTGATGAGACTCTATTATAGGGCACAGCCTTGAAGATAGGCATGATTTGTGCATTTCCACACTAGAAGGTGGTAAAATTAATCATACTAAAGTGTGAGATGATCACCCCAACCCTACTCCCCCTAAGGCACCAAAATCAAAGTGAGCACAGGGCAATTTCTAGGTTCTTGGGGAGCTGGCTATGGACACCACAGATATAGCCCTGAGGATAACAAGACTTGGGAAGCCAGGAGACTGAGGAAATGTGGAGCTTGGTCACAGAGATAAGGTAGAGAGGGGATGAGCACAGCAGACATGGTGGAGACTGAAAAATAGCCCCAGGGAAAAAAACACTCTGTAGCTCAATACAGAGAGGGCAGCATACCCTCCTCATTCAGACTTCTGGCTGGGAAGGGAGCAGCAATGGCCGCCATCACCCAAGAACTACAATCTACAACGTAAAAAAAAAAGAAGAAAAAGGCTCTGACCCTGGATGGCTTCTATGGAGAAAAACAGCAGATGACAGAGGAGACAGCAGAGGGTGACAAACAAGAAAACACATCTAAACTTTCCCCCAGAAATGAAAATTCATCAAAAACTCTCCAGGAACTCAAATAAGAGTTCAAGAAACAAGTAAGAAACATAGGAGAAACTTGGCAAGAAAAGTGGAAAATAGTTCAAAAAGAAAATAACAGTTTAAAAGACAGGATCTCCCACTGGGAAAAAGTAGCCCAGAAATCACGTGAAATGAAAAGCAAATTGGAGGCCGGAACTGACCTGCTGAAAGCCATGAAAAGCAGGATAGACCAAACCAAAAAGGAAAATAAACAGATCATAGCTGAAAACCAGCCTTTAAAGACTAAAATTGGGCAAGTAGAAGCTAATGATCTTATAAGATAGCAAGAATTAATAAAGCAAAGTCAACAGAATGACAAAATAGAAGGAAACATGAAATATCTCATTGAGAAGATGACCAATCTGGAAAACAGGTCCCAAAGAGACAATCTGAGAATCATAGCTCTACCAGAAAACTTATAAAAAAAAAAAAACCAAAAAACCCAGAAGCCTTGAAATCATATTACAAAAAATTAACCAAGAAAACTGCCCTGATATTCTTGAACAAGAGGACAAAATAGACAATGAAAGTGTCCATAAATCACCCTCTACATTAAATCCTCAAAAGACAACCTCTAGGAATATAATTTCAAAATTAAGAGTTTCTAAACTAAGGAGAAAATATTGCAAGAAGCCAGAAGGAGACAATTCAAATAATAAGGAGCACTAATCAAGATTACACATTATCTGGCACCCTCTACACTAAAGGACCAGAAGGCTTGGAATATGATATTCAGAAAGGCAAGACAATTGGGCCTATAACCAAGGATCATCTACACATCAAAACTGACTATATACTTCCAGGGGGAAGCATTTAACAAAATTAAAGATTTCCAAGTATTTGTAAAAAAAAGATCAGAACTAAATGGAAAGCTTGGCGCCTAATTACAAAACTCTAGAGAACCATAAAAAGGAAAACAAAAAGAAGGAAAAAAAATTTAAGGGTTTCACTAAGTTCAAATTATTTATATTCCTATATGGAAAATTATTTTCATAACTTTTAAAAACTGTATTCACTATCAGAGTAGTTAGAAGAATTATTCATAGGTAGAAGTTGGAGTACTAAGGTGTTTAAGATGATATGTAAAAAAGGGGGGGGGGTTAAGATGGCACCAAAAGAAACTTGAAGGAAGAAGAAAAATAGGATAAATTCTACCACATAAAGAGGTATAAGGGAGGGGGAGGAGAAGCACACTACTAGAAGGAGAGAAAGAGAGTGGTAATAGGTAATACTTAAACCTTACTCTCAGTGGAATCAGTTCTGAGAGGGAAGAGCACCCAAATCTACTGGAGTATAGAATTCTGTCTTACTCTACAGGGAAGTTGAGAAGGAAAAACCAAAGGGGAGAGTGGGATGGGTAGTACCAAAAGGGAGGGAACAGTGTGTGTGTGTGTGTGTGTGTGTGTGAGCAATTAATAGATCTTAAAGAAAAATAAGAGGGGAAGAAGGGAGGGAGTGGAAAGGGAACTAAAATAAGGTGGAGATTAGGGGGACTGATTAAAAGCAAAACACTAGTGTAGAAGGAAATAGTGAAAGAAGACAGGGCAGGACTAAAAGAGGAAATCAAAATGATGAGGAATACACAGGTAGTAATCATAACTCTGAATATGAATGAATGAACTCACACATTAAATGGAAGCAGATAGTAGAATGGATTGGAAACCAAAATCCTACCATATGTTGTCTACAAGAAACATCCATGAGGCAGGTAGACATACACAGGGTAAAGGTAAGGGGCTAGAGTAAAATTTATTGGGCATCAACTAAGAAAAATAAGGCAGGACACACAATCATGATATCTGACAAAGCCAAAGTAAAAATGATCTGATTAAAAGAGATAGGGAAGGTAATTACATCCTGATAAAAGGTAGTACAGACAATGAAGAAATATCAGTACTCAACAAGTATGCATCAAATGGTATAGCACCCAGATTTGTAAAGGAGAAACTATCAGAGTTTAAGGAGGAAATAGATAGTAAAACTTTATGAGTGGGAGATCTGAACCCTCCTCTATCAAATCTAGATATATCAAACCAAAAAAATAAGAAAGAAGTAAGAGATGTGAATGGAATCTTAGAAAAATTAGAGTTAAAAGATATATGGGGAAAAACAAATAGGGACAAAAAAAGAACACACCTTCTTGCCAGGAGCACATGGTACATTCACAAAGACTGACCATGTACTAGGG
This sequence comes from Monodelphis domestica, assembly GCF_027887165.1. Taxonomy (NCBI): domain Eukaryota; kingdom Metazoa; phylum Chordata; class Mammalia; order Didelphimorphia; family Didelphidae; genus Monodelphis; species Monodelphis domestica. Next base: position 62,203,767 of record NC_077232.1, on the reverse strand, counting down.
CATAAAAACATTACAAACAAATGCAAAAAAGCAGAAATAATAAATGCAACCTTTTCAGGTCATAATGCAATAAAAATATTAATTGGTAAAGGTACATGGAGAGGCAAATAAAAAATTAATTAGAAATTAAATAATATGATGCTCCAAAAATTTCTGGTTAAAGAACAAATCATAGAAACAATGATTTCATTCAAGAGAATGATGAGGAAACAACATATCAAAATCGATGAGGTTCAGCCAAAGCAGTACTTAGGGGAAAATTTATATCCCTGAGTGCATATATTAGCAAATCAGAGAAGGAACAGGTCAATGAACTGGGCAAGGAAATTAAAAAACTAGAAAGAGAACAAATTAAAAATCCCCAGATAAAAACAAAATTGGAAATCCTAAAAATCAAAGGAGAAATTAATAAAATTGAAAGTAAAAGAACTATTGAATTAATAAATAAGACTAAGAGCTGGTAATTTGAAAAATACAAAATAGATAAAGTACTGGTTAAAAAGCAGAAATAATAAATGCAACCTTTTCAGGTCATAATGCAATAAAAATATTAATTGGTAAAGGTACATGGAGAGGCAAATAAAAAATTAATTAGAAATTAAATAATATGATGCTCCAAAAATTTCTGGTTAAAGAACAAATCATAGAAACAATGATTTCATTCAAGAGAATGATGAGGAAACAACATATCAAAATCGATGAGGTTCAGCCAAAGCAGTACTTAGGGGAAAATTTATATCCCTGAGTGCATATATTAGCAAATCAGAGAAGGAACAGGTCAATGAACTGGGCAAGGAAATTAAAAAACTAGAAAGAGAACAAATTAAAAATCCCCAGATAAAAACAAAATTGGAAATCCTAAAAATCAAAGGAGAAATTAATAAAATTGAAAGTAAAAGAACTATTGAATTAATAAATAAGACTAAGAGCTGGTAATTTGAAAAATACAAAATAGATAAAGTACTGGTTAATCAAATAAAAAAAGGGGAAAGGAGAAAATAAAAATAAAAATATCAAAGATGAAAAGGGTGACCACACCTCTAATGAGGAGGAAATTAAGGTAATTATTAAGAACTATTTTGCCCAATTATATCACAATAAATGATAATTTAGTTAAAATGGAAGAATATTTATAATAATATAAATTGCCTAGATTAATAGAGGTAATTGAATACTTAAATAATTTCATCTCAGAAAAGGAAATTGAAGAAGCTATCAAGGAACCCCCCAAGAAAAAAAAACCCCAGGGCCAGATCAATTAAAAAATGACTTCTATAAAACATTTAAAGAACAACTAATCCCAATACTATGCAAACTATTTGACAAAACAAGCAAAGGAGTTTTACCAAATTCCTTTTATGACACAAATATGGTAATGATTCCAAAGCAAGGTAGACAAAAAACAGAGAAAGAAACTATAGACCAATATTCTTAATGAACATAGATGCAAAAATACTAAATAAAATGCTAGCTAAAAGGCTACAAAAAGTTATCACAAAGATTATTCACTGTGACTAGGTGGGATTTATATCAGGAATGCAAGGATGGCTTAATATTAAGAAAACCATCTGCATAATTAACCATATCAACAACCAAACTAACAGAAATCACGTTATCCTCTAAGTAGATGCAGAAAATATCTTTGATAAAATACAACACCCAACCGTACTAGAAATCACAGGAATAAAAGTGCCTTTCCTCAAAATGATAAACAGTATTTATTTAAAATCATTAGCAAGTATCATCTGCAATGGGTCTAAGTTAAATGCCTTCCTAATAAGATAAGGAGTAAAGCAGGGATGCCTACCATCAGAACTACTAATTAATATTGTACTAGAAATCTTAGCAATACCAATTAGAGAAGAAAAAGAAATTGAAGGGATTAAAATAAGCAAGGAGGAGACCAAAATATCACTCTTTGCAGATGACATGATGGTCTACTTAAAGAATCCTAGAGAATCAACTAAAAAGCTAATGGAAATAATCAACATTAGCAAAGTTCCAGGATACAAAATAAAGCCCCATGAATCATCAGCATTTCTATACATTTCTAACACATCTCAGCAGCAAGACTTAGAAAGAGAAATTACATTTAAAATCACCCTAGACAGGTAAGTGACCTCAGCAAGACAGTCTATGATAAGCCCAAAGATCCCAGCTTTTGGGACAAAAATCCACTATTAGGCAAAAACTGCTGAACAATTTGGAAAACAGTATGGTAGAGATTAGGTTAGATCAACATCTCATACCCTATATCAAGATAAATTCAGAATAGGTAAATGAGTTAAATATAAAGGAAACTAAGTAATTAGGTAAACATAGAATACTATAACTTTCAGATCTATGAGAAAGGAAAGAATTTAAGAACAAGAGATAGATTATATTACAAAATTACAAAATATAAAACGAATAATTTTGATTACATCAAATTAAAAAGGTTTTGTACAAACAAGACTAATGCAACCAAAATTAGAAGGGAAGCAAGCAAATTGGGAAAAAAATTTTTATAACAAATATCTCTGACAAAGGCCTAATTACTCAAATTTATAAGTAGCTAAATCAATTCTACAAAAAATCAAGCCATTCTCCAATTGATAAATGGGCAAGGAACAAGAACAGGCAGTTTTCAGATAAAGAAACCAAAACTATCAATAAGCACATCAAAAGAGCCAAATCTATTGGGCTTCAATTGATAAAAAGAAGGCAGGAGTCGCAATCATGATATCCGACAAAGTTAAAGTAAAAATAAATCTAGTGAAAAGAGATAGGGAAGGTAATTACATACTGATAAAAGGCAGTATAGACAACAAGGAAATATCTGTACTCAATATGTATGCACAAAATGACATAGCATCCAAATTCCTAAAGGAGAAACTAGAGGAGCTCAAGGACAAAATAGAAAAACTATACTAGTGAGAGACCTGATCCTTCCTCTATCTGAACTAGATAAATCAAACCAAAAAATAAATGAGAAAGAGGTAAAAGAAGTGAATGAAATCTTAGAAAAATTAGAGTTAGTAGACATGTTGAGAAAAATAAATAGGGACAAAAAGGAATATACCTTCTTTTCTTCAGCACAAAATTTTGCATTCACAAAAATTGACCATGTATTAGGGCATAAAAACATTGCAAACAAGTGCAAAAGAGCAGAAATAATAAATGCAACTTTCTCAGATCACAATGCAATGAAAATAATAATTAGTAAGGGAAAATGGAGAGGTAAATCAAAAATTAATTGGAAATAAAATAATAAGATTCTCCAAAACCAGTTAGTTAAAGAACAAATCATAGAAACAATAACTTCATTGCAAAAAATGACAATGATGAGACATCCTTTCAAAACCTATGGGATGCAGCCAAAGCAGTACTCAGGGGGAAATTTATATCCTTGAGTTCATATATTAACAAATTAAGAAGGGCAGAGGTCAATGAATTGGGCATGCAAATTAAAAAATTACAAAGCGAACAAATTAAAAATCCTCAGATGAAGACTAAATTAGAGATCCTAAAACTCAAAGGAGAAATTGATAAAATTGAAAGTCAAAGAACTATTGATTTAATAAATAAGACTAGAAGCTGGTACTTTGAAAAAACAAATAAAATAGTCAAAGCTCTAGTCAGTCTAATTAAAAAAAGGAAATAAAAAAACCAAACTGACAATATCCAAGATGAAAAAGGAGAACTAATTCCTCTAATGAAGAGGAAATTAAGGAAATCATTAAAAACTAATATGCCCAATTATATGGCAACAAATATGGCAATCTAGGTGATATGAATGAATACTTAAAATATATAAATTGCCTAGACCAAAAGAGGAAGAAATAAATTACCTAAACAAACCCATATCAGAAAAAGAAATTGAACAAGCTATAACAGAACTCCCTTAGAAAAAATCCCCAGGTCCAGATGGATTCACAAATGAATTCTATCAAACATTCAAAGAACAGCTAAACCCAATATTAAACAAACTATCTGACAGGATAAGCCAAGAAGGAGTTCTACCAAATTCATTTTAAGACACAAACATGGTACTGATCCCAAAGCCAGGCAGGGCAAAAACAGAGAAAGAAAACTATAGACCAATCTCCCTAATGAATATAGATGCAAAAATCTTAAATAGGATACTAGTAAAAAGACTCCAGCAAGTCATCACAAGGGTCATCCACTATGACAAGGCAGGATTCATACCAGGAATGCAAGGATGGTTCAATATTAGGAAAACAATCCACATAATTGACCATATTAACAAGCAAACTGGCAAAAATCACATGATTATCTCAATAGATGCAGAAAAAGCCTTTGATAAAATACAACACCCATTCCTATTGAAAACACTAGAAAGTATAGGAATAGAAGGGCCTTTCCTAAAAAGAATAAACAGTATATATCTAAAACCATCAGCAAACATCATCTGCAATGGGGGTAAACTAGAAGCCTTCCCTATAAAATCAGGAGTCAAACAAGGATGCCCATTATCCTCTCTATTATTTAACATTGTACTAGAAACACTAGCAGTAACAATTAGAGAGGACAAAGAAATTGAAGGTATTAAAATTGGCAATGAGGAGACCAAGCTATCACTCTTTGCGGATGATATGATGGTTTACTTAAGGAATCCTAGAGAATCAACCAAAAAGTTACTCGAAATAATCAACAACTTTAGCAAAGTTGCAGGATACAAAATAAACCCGCATAAGTCATCAGCATTTCTATATATCTCTAACCCATTTCAGCAGCAAGAATTAGAAAGAGAAATACCATTTAAAATCACCATAGACAATATAAAATACTTAGGAATCTATCTGCTGAGACAATCCCAGGAACTATATGAACACAACTACAAAACATTCTCCACACAGTTAAAACTAGATCTAAACAATTGGAAAAACATTGATTGCTCATGGGTGGAACGAGCTAAGATAATAAAAATGACAATCCTACCCAAATTAATTTACTTATTTAGTGTCATACCCATTGAACTACCAAAAAACTTCTTTACTGAATTAGAAAAAACCATAACTAAGTTCATTTGGAAGAACAAAAGATCAAGGATATCCAGGGAAATCATGAAAAAAAATGAAAAGATGGAGGACTTGCAGTCCCAGATCTCAAACTATACTATAAAGCAGTGGTCATCAAAACAATTTGGTACTGGCTAAGAGACAGAAAGGAGGATCAGTGGAATAGACTTGGGGTAAATGATCTCAGCAAGACAGTCTATGACAAACCCAAAGACCCCAGCTTTTGGAACAAAAATCCACTATTTGATAAAAAAAAAAACTGCTGGGAAAATTGGAAGACAATGTGGGAGAGATTAGGTTTGGATCAACACCTCACACCCTACACCAAGAAAAACTCAGAATGGGTGAATGACTTGAACATAAAGAAGGAAACTATAAGTAAATTAGGTGAACACAGAATAGTATACATGTCAGACCTTTGGGAAGGGAAAGATTTTAAAACCAAGCAAGACTTAGAGTCACAAAATGTAAAATAAATAATTTTGACTAGATCAAATTAAAAAGTTTTTGTACAAACAAAACCAATGTACCTAAAATCAGAAAGGAAGCAACAAAACGGGAAACAATCTTCATAAAAACCTCTGACAAAGGTTTAATTACTCAAATTTACAAAGAGCTAAATCAATTGTACAAAAAATCAAGCCATTCTCCAATTGATAAATGGGCAAGGGACATGAATAGGCAGATAAAGATAATTTTCAGATAAAGAAATCAAAACTATTAATAAGCACATGAAAAAGTGTTCTAAATCTCTTATCATCAGAGAGATGCAAATCAAAACAACTCTGAGGTATTACCTCACACCCAGCAGATTGGCTAACATAACAGCAAAGGAAAGTAATGAATGCTGAAGGGGATGTGGCAAAGTAGGGACACTAATTCATTGCTGGTGGAGTTGTGAATTGATCCAACCATTCTGGAGGGCAATTTGAAACTATGTCCAAAGGGTGATAAAAGACTGTCTTCCCTTTGATCCAGCCATAGCACTGCTGGGTTTGTACCCCAAAGAGATAAGAAGGAAAAAGACTTGTACAAGAATATTCATAGCTGCGCTCTTTGTGGTGGCCAAAAATGGGAAAATGAGGGGATGCCCTTCAATTGGAATGGCTGAACAAATTGTGGTATATGTTGGTGATGGAATACTATTGTCCAAAAGGAATAATAAAGTGGAGGAATTCCATGGAGACTGGAACAACCTCCAGGAAGTGATGCAGAGCGAAAGGAACAGAACCAGGAAAACATTGTACACAGAGACTGATACACTGCGACACATTTGAATGTAATGGACTTCCCCATTAGTGTCAATGCAATGTCCCTGAACAATCTGCAGGGATCTAGGAGAAAAAACACTATCCACATTCAGAGGACAAACTGTGGGGGTAAAAACACTGAGGAAAAGCAACTTCTTGACTACAGGGGTTGAGGGGATATGACAGAGGAGAGACTCTAAATGAACTCTCTAATGCAAATACCAACAACATGGAAATGAGTTCGAATCAAGGACAGATGTGATACCCAGTGGAATCACATGTCAGCTATGGGAGAGGTGGGGGGGGGGGGGGGAGGAAAAGAAAATGATCTTTGTTTCCAATGAATAATGTTTGGAAATGACCAAATAAAATAATGTTAAAAAAAATAAGCACATCAAAAAGTGTTCTAAATCTCTCATAATTAGAGTCATGCAAATTAAAATAACTCTGAGGTACCACCTTCACACATAACAGATTGGCCAATATGACAGCAAAGGAAAGTAACTAATATTGGAGGGGATGTGGCAAAGTAGGGACATTAATTCATTGCTGGTGGAGTTGTGAATTGATCCAACCATTCTGGAGGGCAATTTGAAACTATGCCCAAAGGGCTGTAAAAGACTGCCTGCCCTTTGATGCAGTCATACCACAGTTGGGTTTGTACCCCAAAGAGATAATAAAGAAAAAGACTTGTAAAAAAATATTTATAGCTGCACTCTTTGTTGTGGCAAAAAATTGGAAAATGAGGGGGTATCCATTGATTGGGAAATGGCTGAACAAATTGTGGTATTGGGAAAAGGCTGAACAAATTGTGGTATCTGATGGTGATGAAATGCTATTGTGCTGAAAGGAATAATGAACTGGAGGAATTCCATGTGAACTGGAATGACCTCTAGGAATTGATGCAGAGCAAAAAGGAGCAGAACCAGGAGAACATTGTATGTAAAGACTGATACACTGTGGCACAATCAAATGTATCGAACTTCTCTACTAGCAGCAATGCAATGATCCAGGACAATTTTGAGGGACTTTATGAGAAAGATGCTATCACCATCCAGAGAAAGAGCTGTAGGAGTAGAAATACAAAAGAAAAATATATGATTGATCACATGGTTCAATGGGGATATGATTTGGAACATAGACTCTAGATGAACACTCTATTGCAAATACTAATAATATGGAAATAGGCTTTGAAAAATGATACTTGTAAAACCCAGTGCAATTGCTCATTGGCTCCAGGAGTGGAGGAGAGAGGAGGAGAGAGAAAGAACATGAATCATGTAACCATGGAAAAATATTCTAAATTAGTTAATAATTAATTAATTTTTTAGAGAAAACTATGATGTTTTTAAAAACAAAAGACATCAGTAAAAACATTAAAGAGAAAAAATTATTTAATCAGGTTCAGAAGAAGAAAAAAGCAGAAGAAAGCATTGACCTTGAAAACAGGAAATAGTAATGAATGACAATAAAAATGGAGTCTTTTGAATATTTCAAGACAATTATTTGCAAACAATATTGACTATGAGTTGAAAACAAGCACAAGCATGTAATTGGAAGGCAGAAGACCAAATAAGGATAAAAGAAGAATCGAGGAGATTAGATATTCAAATTCACAACCACTGATGATTTAAACCTTCTGGAATTGGGATGAAATCATCTTGGAGACAATAGCTAGGAATTCTGAAAAGCCTCACTGAGAATTCAATGGTACCTCCCAGTTTTTTTGGCAAAAGGTTGTCAAGTATCCAATATGTGAAGCCTACTTATATTTCAGGTCATCAAAAGCAAACATTCTGATATATTTGTGCTCTGAATAATATTTTCATTAAATGATAGGCTTATTGAGAAACCAAAATCCTAGGTAAAGGACATTCCCACTTCATTCTCAGTTTTGCTTAAGCATTAACTTATGGAAGTCAGATTCTTCCCCACACACCCTGCCCTCTCCAGTGAATTTCCTGGAAATGTCATGAAATAAGTTCCACGTGTCAAATAACATCATTCTATATCACAACAGAGTGATTCATCTAGGGTGAGGACCTGAATTCATATTCTAACAGTCATTGTAGATAAAAATTAGAATAATAGTTAGAATTTATGTGGTACTTACTAAGTTCAAACACTATGCTAAGCACTAGGGATATAAAGGCAAAAGACTAACTCCTCTTAAAGAGCTTACAGTGTATTCAGGGATACATGAAAACAACTATACAAAAACAATCTTTATACAGGATAATTGAAGATAGTCAACAGTCCAAAGGTTACACAGCAGTGAAAAGGCTTCTTGCAAAAGGTACAGTTTCAGCTGAGACTTGAAAGAAACCAGGGAAACCATGAGGCTAAGACAAAGGAGAGAATTCTAGGTATGATAAACAGCCACAGGAAATGGCCCAGTAAGAGGATGAAGTGTCTTGTAAAAGGAACAGCAAAAAAGCCAGTTGTCACTGGACTGAAGAGTTGGTAACCAGGAGTAAGAAAACTGGAAAAGTAGAAAAGGGTAGGTTATGAAGGCCTTTAAAAGCTAAGGAGGACTTTCAATTTGATCCTGAAGTCAACAGAATGAAGCTGAATGAATGGACCTGTGGGGGTGACATAAGCAGAGATATACTTTAGGAAGATAGATCTTGATAGCTGGGTAGAGGATAGACTGGATGGGGAGAGAGATTTGAGGCGATGAGATCGAGCAGCAAGCTACAACAATAGGCCAGGCATGAAATAACAGTGTTGGTGGCAATGTTAGAAGAGAAAAGGAAGTGTACATGAGAAATATTACAAAAATAGCATGGATAGGATTTGACAACTCCTAAATAGTACCTAAGAGCCACTGAGAAGTTCAAACCTTTTGACATAGATGAACTAAAGTCCTAAGGCATGGTCCAGGATCTTTAAAAAACCATGAAAGACAAGAAAGATGCCATGATATAAAGGAAAGAAAACTGCTGTTTTGATTTTCAAAAAAGGGAAGAGAATGGAGTCTGCAAATTCTAGGTCACTATGTTTGACTTAAATTCCCAACAAAATTCTAGAATATTTCATGAAAAAAAATGTGTAGTACAAAGGGAAAGGCACTGAATGCAGGATCAAAGGACTTGTTAAAATCCTAGTTCTGCTATATACTATACCCTTAGCTAGGTCACTTCCTCATTGTGGGTCTCCGTTCTTTTAACAGTAAAAGGTGGAAATAGGATCAGAAGGCCTCTAAGGACCCATCCAACTCTAAGTTCTCTGTTTAAAGAGAATAGTTAGTGAATAAAAAGATCACTAAGAGTCAGCATAACTTCATCAAGAACATATCATGTCAGATTATTTGATAGAGTAGAAAGAGTACTATCTTTGCAATCAGAGGACCTCGGTTCAACTCATCAGTTTTACTACCAGTGTGCCCTTGGACAAGTTATTTAACCTCTTTAGACCTCTGTTAACTATCTCTTGTTGAGAGGGGTTGGACTAAATGGCTTCTGAGATCCGTTCCTGCTGTAAATCTCCCTTCTATTTCCTTTTTTGACAGGGTTAGAAGATAAGAAGAATGTTGTAGATATTGCTTACTTGGATTTTATCAAAGAATGTCATAGTCTCTCATGTTACCTTTGCAGAAAATGCGGAATCACAGAATTTGAGTGTTCAAGGTTTCAGAGTAGTTTTCTAGTCCAGCTCATAAACAAAAAGAATCCTCACTCTAACATGCCCTGCAAGGGGGTTATCCAGTAACTATTTAAAGACCTACATGTAGGGGAAACACTCTACCTAAGGCAGTCTCTTCCACTTAACTCTTATTTTAGAAAATTCAGAGGGAAAACGAGGGGATGCCCATCAATTGGGGAATGGCTGAACAAACTGTGGTATATGTTGGTGATGGAATACTATTGTGCTCAAAGGAATAATAAAGTGGAGAAGTTCCATGGAGACTGGAACAACCTCCAGGAAGTGATGCAGAGCGAGAGGAGCAGAACCAGGAGAACATTGTACACAGAGACTAATACACTGTGGTATAATCGAACGTAATGGACTTCTCCATTAGGGGCGGTGTAATGTCCCTGAACAACTTTCAGGGATCCAGGAGAAAAAAAACACCATTCATAAGCAAAGGATAAACTATGGGAGTGGAAACACCGAGAAAAAGCAACTGCCTGAATACAGAGGTTGAGGGGACATGACAGAGGATAGACTTTAAATGAACACTCTAATGCAAATACTATCAACAAAGCAATGGGTTCAAATCAAGAAAACATCTAATGCCCAGTGGACTTACGCGTCGGCTATGGGGGGTGGGGGGAAGGAAAAGAAAATGATCTATGTCTTTAACGAATAATGCTTGGAAATGATCAAATAAAATATATTAAAAAAAATAAAAAAATAATAAAAAAATAATAAAAAAAAAAGAAAATTCAGAGAACATGTGGAGTGGATTATCACGTAACAAAATACATTAGAACTGGTGAAAGGGAAGACCTTAAGGAAATAGCTCATTCTGAACCTAAAAGAAGCTCTCCAGTAGAATGCTCCAGAGATTAGTGCTAAGTTCTTTGACCAATTTAAAAATTGTATCAAGAACATGGATAAAGGTACATCTGCATGTGATAACAAAGATGGGAGGTATCACTACGTGACAATATGAAGTCACCTTGGCAAGCTAGATCATTGGGCTGAATCTAATAAGACTCTGACCCAGAAATCCCACTGCCAAGGTATATCCTCTCAAGGAGATCAATGATAAAAAGAAAGGCCTCATGATCAAAAATATTTACAGCAGTACTTTCTGCAGTACCAAAGGACTAGAAACAAAGAAACCCATCAACTGGGGAATAGCTATACAAGTTGTAGTACACTGATATAACAGAATATTAAGTAGCCTGTAAAAAAGATGAGAAACATAAGTAAATATTAAATATGTATATATGAACATATGCATGCATATATATGTATATGTGTATGTACGTTATACATACATATATAACATATGTAATCACACAGCCACCACCTTAGTTTAGACAAAAGATGATGAGGGCCTAAATTAGGGTGATATGGCTATGTAAGGAAAGGGCAGACAGACAGTTGAGCAATAAATTAAGTAGTCACAATCCAGTAGTTACTAGTACCAGGCATTTTTAATTGGTACTGGGAATACGAACACAAAAATGAAATAACCCATCCTTAAAATGAGCTAACATTCTAATTGAGAAGACAAGTATATACATAAGTATATAAAAAATAATTATAAAGAGCATAAATAAAAAGAGTTTGTTAAAACCAAAGCAGATTAGAAGAAAGGGTACTGCCAGATGACCAGGAAAGACTGCATGAGATGATGAAAGGAGGAAGTCTAGAAGGCAGAGGTGAGGGCGAATGTTTTACAAGGAGGACAACTAGAGCAAAGGCAGGGACGTAGGAAATGGTGTTGTATGTGAGGAAGAGAGATGAGGAATGTGGCTGGGTCACTAAAAGAACAATGCATTGGGAGAGATGTGGAGACAGAAATGACAAAGTTTGGCAATCTATGGGATAAGTATGTGAGTGAAAGGAATGAGTAGAGTATGATTCCAAGAGTGTTTACCTGAAAGACCACAAGGTTAAGTGGGGATGTGAGGAACATTTCTCTCACCTTTCTTTGCAGAGATGAGAAAGTCAGGATTTTTCAATATACTGATCACTTTTCCTAAACTGGTTTTCTCTCTTTTTTTAATTCTTTGTTATAAAGGATGGATCTCTGGGAGAAAGGAAAGAAGGCTATATACTGAACTGTATGTAGGTAATGTAAAAACAAAGATATCCAAGAAATTAGTAGGTGGTCCTACTCTCTCCTGGTCTGATCACATCTAACAATAGTAATAAAAATAATAACTAAGAAAAGCATTTTATAGGGCATTTTAAGGTTTGCCAAGTGCTACTGACATTATTTCATTTGATCCTTGGAACAACCCTGAGAGGTTGGTGTTTCTATCATCCCCAACAGACAGAAGAGCAAATGGGTTGAGAGAATTTATGTGACTTGCCACGGATCACATAGATAGGAAGTGTTTGTAATAGGGGATTATTTAAGTAAAAATGATAATTCAAGATCAGATCTGCCAATCTCCTCCCTTCTTCCTCCCTTCACTCTCCCTGGTTACCTGCCTCCTTTTCCCTCGTCCCTTCTTCCCTCCCCTTTCAGTTGATTCTTCTGTTGGTCTCTCTAAATCAACTCAGAGTGAGTATTATGGTATATCAAATAAATCACTCTTTTCTCTAACTAAGATTATTTAAGGGATTTATTTGGGAAAAGGGGAAAAATAGGAAGATGGAAGGAAAGAGGGTTTGGGGTTTCCTTAATACTAGAATAATTCCTAGATTGGAGGATGGTGGAATATAGTTCAGATTGGGAAAATTGGTTTACAGGTCTTGAAATTCAGTCACTGAGGTACAGCAGAGAAAATCAGGGAGAGCTGGATTTTTGCCCTTCTTTCTTTTGGTCTCAAGGCAAAGAGACCAAGATTTTTCAGTTTGTCAGATCCTTTTCAACAGTCTTTCCTAGTCACCATTCCAATTTGAATGTTCTCCTTGAGTGACAGCTCTGCAGTCCCAGCTACTCCAGCTCTGTTGCAGACTTTTCCTATTTACTCTCCTCCATATGTTGGAACTGGGATTTGAATTCAAATGGTCCAAACTCCAGGTCCAAGACTTTTTTGCCCACTGTGCCCTCTAGTTTTTTTGAGTGCCACATAATTGGAAGGCCATTAAGGTATTGAAGGACCTCTTGCTGATGCACTAAGAAGATTGGTTTAAGAGACTGAAGATGTTTAGAATATAAAGGAGAAGATGCGTGAAATGACTGTGGAAAGGAAAACTAATACTTAAAGGAATTGTAGAGGATTGAAGAGGTACAGGAGATAAGGAGGGTTTGTAATAGGGAAGAGACAGGTTGGGAAGGATTGTGGAAAGGATTGTGGAAAACTTTGGCTTTTTCTGCCACCTGAGGTGAGATAGCAGTTGGAATGTTAGAGTGAAGATTGATGGACAGTGATGACAGTTGGTAAGGGGAGGGGAGAGTTGGAGAGTGATGGTTGCTCTTGAATGGTCACTCTTTCCTGGCCCTAGGACTGGAAGGAGCACTCTCTCCCTGTCTCTGGATAGAAGTACCTCTATTCTTGGATTTTTCCCAACTGTGTGCTCTACCTGGATTCCTGTGGATCATGTCAGCGAACAAAGGGATTTAAGGGGAGCAGTCTGAACTTAAGGCTGGTCTTTAGGGCACTATGCCAAAAAGACAGGTCCAATCAATTCTGAAGGTCAGAACCTTTTCTTCTTCTTGCTGTCTACAGCTAAGACTTTGAACTTTAAAAAGTTAGCACACATATAGCATAGACAGGAATAAAAGAAACCCTCAAACAAGCCTGTGAGGCCTGGCCTCAACTCAAAAGCTGAGAGAGACTCAAACCCTATCTGTGGCAAAGTATAGGGAAATCCCTCTTCCCTCTACCCTGATACCTTCCCAATCTAAACTTGTTATTAAATTCATCTTGAGTTAAATAACCCGCAGTCAGATAAGAGGAAGACTATCATTTCAGGGGGACATAGAGGGAACAGAACCTAAGGACAGCCATTCAACTATAAATGGTCCTTATCAGACCCCTACCTGACAACCTAGGGGAGGGGGGAGGCTTGTCCCTCAGGGAGGTCCAGCTTACCTGCCCTGGGGTATCTTCAACATCAATCAATAGAGAAGACATCCCCTCAGGCTATCATAGCCCATTTCTCAGGAATCCCATTTTCAAAGACAGCCTCTCAGCAGGGGGTAGCTCTCTCCTTTTACCTCACCAGCATCCATATTAACTCTGTCCCTTCAACTCCTCCATTCCCTGTTACAAAACCCTCCTTATTCCCTGTACCTCTTCAATCCTCTATAATTCCTTTAACTATTACATGACACAGTGGGTAGAGTGCTAGACTTGGAATCTGGAAAAACTGACTATGAATCCTGCACACCAATAATACAAGTTCAAGCTGCAGAAAAATCTGTTCTAGTTCAGTATATCTGATGGACACTATTTCAGTAAGATGTGGCTTTCAACTCTGGAGTCAAGGAAAGAATTATTCAAATAGTAGAAATGCAAGGGAAAAAAAGATGTTTCTAAGATTTAAAATCATTTAAAAATTTTACTGTCATTTACCATTAAACTTAGTTATTTGACCCTAGCCAAGTTATTTAACTTATCTGCCTCATTTTCCTCATATGTTAAATGGAGATAATAATAGTACCTACCTCAGAAGAGTTATTGTAAAAATCAAAGATAACATTTAGAAAGTAGTTTGTCCAGGCAGCTAAGTGGTACAGTGGGTTGAGAGCGAAACCCAGAGAGGAAAGTTACTGGGTTCAAATCTGAACTTAGGCACTTCCGAGCTGTGTGATCCTGGACAAGTCACTTAATCCCCACTGTCTAGCCCTTACTGCTTTTTTGCTTGGAACCAATATACAGTATTGATTTTAAGATGGAAGACAAGGGTTTTAGAAAGAAAAGACAGTGCTTTGCAAAACTTAAAGTGTAACATAAATGTAATTATCATTGTGACTTATGAAGGGCATGAGAGAGATCTTCAAAATTTAAAGGGCAATGAGGCAAGGATCCTATCTTTGACAATTTCACAGAATTCTAAAGAAAGCACTTCATGAAGCTCAAAGCAGTGTCAAAATGTGAGTTACAGGTTTTAAAAAATTTATTCAAACAATAAGCATTTCACTCTATTGAGTAGGTTCTCAATATTTATTGACAACTTGAATCATTTACAATATCCTAGAATTTTACTAGATCTAAAAAGCTTTGAAAACAAAACAATAGCATTAGTAGTCTGTACTCCAATAAAAAATACATTTCCAAAATATTACTAGTTGGAGTTTTATTTTCCATCCTTTCAAATCATAGAGAGAAATTAGGTAACTAGCTCCATACTTAACTAAAGCCACAAATATCTCTATAGAACATTCCACAGGCTGAATAAATTTTTAATAGTGAAGAGTGTCTTTAAAATTATACTTTATTCCTACATTCTTTGAGAGCAAGGGGAAATTGACTTATGGTCTTAATTGAATTTGTTGTCCTGGGCTAAAGAAATAAATGTAACTGCCATTGTGTTTACTTGTCTGTTTAGTTTTGAAGAACAATCTGTTCTTGTTGGGGGTGGGGGTGCTAGATTTCACTTTCTTATATAATACAATTCTTTTTTATGTTAACAAGTAATGAATTTGTTACTGTTCTTTTGTGATCATATTTTAAGATTAAATTTACATTAAATTTTTAAGAATTTATTCCCTGGTACCCCACCCCTCCTCTCTGAACCATAGATGGCATTGCCCAATAAAAAGATAGGTATATATAAATTACATCTTTCATGTTTCTATTAATCAATTCTTTTTCTAGTGATGCATATTCAACAAGTTATTCTTTGAATATTAATTCTGTAGTAGTATATAAAGTTCTCTTGGTCCTACTTCTTTCGGTCTTCATTATTTCATGGAGGACTTTCTAAGGTTTTTTAAAAAACATTAACCTGCTCTTGAAAAAAAATAAAATAAAAAAATAACTTTGGGGGTAAAAATAAAAAATATATAATTAAAAAATCAATCTGCTTACAGTGGAGTAAGTAGTATTCCATTGCAATCAGCCATTCCTCAATTAATGGACAGCCCCTCAATTTCCAGCTCTTTGCTGGAAGATAGCATAGAGAGATGTATTATAAATATTTTGGAACACATAGATTTTCATCCATTCCCCCTGATCTCCTTGGGAAATAGAGTCAACAAACTCTCTGGGCATAATTCCAAATTACTCTCTAAAATGGTTGGATCAGTTTACAGTTCCACCAATAATGTATTAGTATCTCCATTTTTCCAAATCCCCTCCAACATTTATCATTTTAGACAATCTGATAGATATGAGATGATATCTCAGAATTGTTTTGATTTGCATTCCTCTAATCAGTAGTGATTTTGAGGATTTTTTCATATATCTATCTATGACTTTGATTTCTTTCTCCAGAAACTATTCATATCTTTTAACCATTATAAACCTTTTTTTAAAAATGTAATCAATATTATCCATTTTACATTCCACAATGCTCTCCATCTCTTGTTTATTCATAAATTCCTCTGGACCATAACGAAATCTGATAGGTAATATGTTCTTTGTTCTTCAAATTTGATATATCTCCTTTGATGTCTAGGTCATGTATCCATTTTGATCTTATCTTAGTGAATAATGTAACATATTGTTCTATACCTAGTTTCTACCAAACTACTTTCTAATTGTCTCAGCAATTTTTACCAAATAATGAAGTCTTATCTCCCAAACTTGGATCTATACTTTTGAAAAATACTGGGTTATTGTAACCTTTTACTACTGTTTGTGGCATGTCTGTCCTGTTCCAATTATTATGTCCCATTTTATTTCTTAGCTGGTATGAAATAATTTTGATAATTACTACTCTATAAAACAGTTTAAAATCTGATACTGCTAGAGTACTTTCTTCTACATTTTTTATTAATTAATTTCATATTCTTGATCTTTCTTCCAAATGAATTTTGTTATTAATTTTTTCTAGCTCAATGAAATAAAATTTTGGTAATTTAATTAAGATGGCATTGAATAAATAGATTAGATAAGGTTGTCATTTTACTTATATTGGCTCTGCCCACTTATGAATGATTGCTCTCTCTCCAATTATTTAAATCTGATTTTATCTGTATAAAAGTGTTTTATAATTATGTTGTGTAGTTCCTGGATTTGGCAGGTTACATGATATATTTTTGAATAATATTTTTATGAACTATAAATTGATACTAAATTTCTGGATTTTTCTTTTATAATGTTTAAGAAACTTCACTACTTCAAGGATCCATGGTTTTATTGCTTTGGGTACTCCCTCCTATGGGGACTTCCAGTGTAGATTCCTCTACAACTAAGTATATAGTCACTAAAAATTATGGCCAAAAAATTAATTACATGCATCCAACCTAGAAATTGTAAGGATGATATTAGAAAATAAGTATTGTTTTATTAACTTAGGGATAAGAAGTGAAGTGGCTGCTTGAGAAAAGAACTGAAGTTTGAAAGCAGAGCTGAGACAACATGTTAATTTCAGATGTGACAGTTATAACCATTTTTCTATGTCAATTACTCTCTCTGGTAGTTGGTTGTTGGTCTCTGGCAGTTGGCAGACACACACACTCAAAGACTCTCTCTCAGAGCTGGAGGAGGTAACATCTTTGCCTCTCTCTCTGACTGAGGGAAAGATCTGAAGGAGCTCAGTGTTTTCCTTTCCCAACTTGGGAAACACTATTGAATATCTATTGTGGTTTTATAGATTGTTTAACTCTGAGAAGAATAAAGAAAAACCTGGTCTTTGGTTTGGACTCTGAGTCTGTTAAGGCTCAGAGTCCTAACTGGATTCTTTTTGAGACTCAACCACCTAGCCTTTGCTATTTTATAATTTGAAGGTGAAGTTAAGATTTATAAGGATAATAGTGGTAGTTTTTATTTAGATAATATAAATTTGGGTTAGTCAGATCAGGGAGGATTAATGTAGCCTGTGAAACACAGGAGAAGTGGTTCCTTGCGGAACCTGGGAGTTTATTTGGGTAGATTTAGAATCCCTTAGAATTAGAAATCCTTTACTTATCCTTATATATTTCAATAAATATTTTATATTTATAAGAGTCTTTTTAGCATCCTTGTGCCTGGCCCTGAAGGGAAGTTCACGTTTGAGCTTCACTTCATCACTAAGGATACTTTTGGTTACATCTATCAAAAGTATCCAAACAGTTTTTGAAAAGTTTTGGACCTATATTGGAAAAGTTTTTCCATCTAAATATTTTATTTTATAACTTGCCATATTTATTTTTACATAATGAACATCTTGAAGCTTAGCTAGCCTGATTCTAAGATAAAAGCTACATAGTCAATTGCCAAGTCTAAACATATAGACTTTGTAGCTTGGAAAAACCTGGATGAAAAACTTGCTCCACAAGCAAACTCTTCAAGAGTCTAGAATCACATCCACATCACAATTAAGCATCCACATAGAATTTCACTATATAGATGAAGAAAACAGTTTCTGTCACCAGAAATTTTTTAACAAGTAAATCACATCCAGGTCAATGTTGTATAAATGAAATGACAAATATATTGGCTATTTTGAATAGGTTAATTACCATCTTCTTATCTACATTTTTATTTTCAATATGAAGATGGTATATTCAAAATGCTATGAACACAAAATTATTGCTTTGGTATCAATTCCAGCAAACATCTTATTGAAAAGAAAAGTTGACCATTTTGATAAATTCCTCTTCCTGAACTGAACTTAATTATAGTTAGAATAAAACATTTAAAAAGCCTTAGAAATATAATATAGAATTCTCAGGGTAGCATGCATATTTAAGAGAGATCTTCTTTGTATTGGGAATTTTCTTGTATTCTCTCATTTTTTTTTCAGTCTCTCCCCTAGTGTGTGCTGATCAAATAACCAATTAATTTTAGTTTCCTTTGATGAAAAAGCACCTGAATGGGAAAATTCTAAGGAATGAAGTACCTGAGGCAACATTTCCAATCAATATTGTAAGAATAAAAATTCTGAGACTGATGTAAAGTTTATTAGAATCACTTGGATAGGTAAAAGATCAGAAGTAGGTAGAAGGATAAAAGTAAAATATCTAAGCTAAACTACCAAGTGAATGGTCTCAGCCTGGCCACAGCAGCAGCTCCCTAGGCTCATCACTAGAGACACAGAGTGAAGACTTCCTGGATTTTCAGTTTCATTCTCTCTCTCACTTCTGGGTCAAATTCAGAGTCATGTCCTGATCAAGTTCACTCATGTAACCTACACTAGTTGATGTCACTAGGTGATGAGCTTAGGTGACATAAGTGATGTAGTTCCAGGTATGCAGGGATACAGGCATTATCTTAGGAGAGGATTCCCTTCACACAATATAAATTTTCAAAATGCATCTAGGGAACCATTTGTCAACCATTTGGATCACAGGGTGACATATCAGGGCTCCTCTAAGAGCTGGGTCTTCTCTGGGTCCTACATATCTGGCACATAACAATAACTAGAATCTTTAACTTACTAAAGCTACTTCAAAAGGTACTAATTACCCTTTGATTCAGTAATACCATTAATGGGTCTGTATCCCAAAGAGATCATAAGAAAGGGGAAAGGTCCTACCTGTACAAAAATATTATAGCAGCTCTTTTAATAGTGGCAAAGAATTGGAGATTGAGGGATGGGGGATGGCTGAACAAATTGTAGTACATGTTGGTGATGGAATACTACTGTGCTATAAGAAATGATAAGCAGGATGAGTTTAGAAAAAGCTGGAAAGATATGTGGGAACTGCTGTAGAATAAAGTGAGCAGAACATGGAGAAAATTGTACACAGTAACAGCAATATTGTACCATGATAACTGTGAAAACTTGGCTACTCTCAGCAATGATTTGGGACAGTGATAGCAAACCTTTTGGAGATGGAGTGAAGGGCCCCCATCCCCCTCTGCCCCTCCCCACCTCATGCCCCACCCCCTTACCTCAGACAGGGGAGGAGGAAGTGCTCCCACTGGCTTCTGGGCAGAAGGGGTGGTCATATGAGGAATGTCCTCCGGCACAAGGAGGGAGGAAGGGGAGCAGCTTCCCCTTCTCTCAAGCTTTCTAGTAAAGGACTCAGGTAGCTGACTGCAAGTGTGCTCATAGAGAGGGCTCTGACTGCCCTTTTGGGCACAAATGCCATAGGTTTGTCATCATAGTTCTGGGTCAGTCCTGAAAGACTTGACAAGGAATGCCATCTACTTCCAGAGAAAGAACTGTTAGAGTTGTCTTTCACATCAGTGTATATTTGGTTTTATTTTGGGATTTGGGTTATGTATGAGTGTGCTCTTACAATGACCAATAAGGTAGTGTTTTTTGCATTATAATAAAAAAAATTTTTTAAGTTTAAAAAAAAAGAAAGATCAGTCTGGAGCCATGATGGCTTTATGGAAATAAAATATTTTAGTCACAAAAAAGTGGTATTTTAAAACTTATTTTAACTTGTAGAAGCTAAGGGAAAATACATAGTTTCAAAGACAGAGGATAACAGGGTTAGCAAAATGAGATTGACCTAATTACTCTGTAAAATTAAAACTGTAAGTAATACTTTAACAGACAAGGTTATATTCTATATGTCTATAAATCCATTCCAATAGAGAGCCTATAGATCAATTCCCATTAGCTGCCTGGGACAGAAATTTACCTATTGACCTTGGAATAATTTTTGTGAAGCAGATTAAATAAACATATAAACAAATAAACAGATAAAGGGTGCCTTTATTCAATAGAAGAGATAATTAAAAGACAAATCAAGCTTGTTAGTCAGTTTTACCTTTAAAAAGCTAATCTGTTCATCTAAAAACAGTGTATATCTAAAAATCCTGTTAAAAGGATGAATCTTTTTTCACCCTACTAAATACTTTCTGATTATCAAACAAAATTACCCTTAGTGTTACAAGGTACACAAAATATGCTTTCCCTTATAAGCTCAAAGTTGAGCACCTATTATCAGTTTTAAAAAATTACTCAGCTTAAGGATTAGTTTAGAAATAGAATGGCATTTTTGTACTTGTACTCACTTGACTCAACAGCAAGTTACACATGTCTGACTATACATATATCTCCACCCTCTCTTGATCTCTTTGCATTCTATAGATGCAGATGTGAGGGACTGCTCCAAATTCAAATGGATCTACATTCTAAGAGTGACCCATTGGATTATACAAACTTGTTACAAAAATGTATTTTATATGCAATTTGAAATTATTTAGACCAAGAAATAAGTTTCTGTCATTCTCTCATATTAAAGACATTTTTTGCTGATACAACATATTTGGGAGGGTTCAAAGGCTTCTATTACAGTGACTGTGCTTAGTCACATCAAAAATACCTAAAGAGGGTAAAAATCACCTAACCTCCATACATAGTCTTCCTTTAAAAAACTAGCTGACAAGCAGTAACACTGGTTGGGTTTCTTATTTATAACCCAATCAACTACAAATAGTCAGGAAAAATCTACAGAAATTATAGCTAATTTCTTGATGTGGCTAAGTATTTTCCAGGCATGTAACATATGAGGAAACAGTTCAAAATATGTTTTTCTTTGTGGAAAAAAATTTAAGGAATGATTTGACAGCCTTCATTATTCAATGAAAATCTAAGATAAATCCACATCTACTCACTTCATACACACATGAAGACATATAATAGTTCTTATAATCAGAGCTAAAAGTGATAATACACAAATAGCTCACTGCATAGGGAACTCTCTTCACCAAGGCAGCAGATAATTGACTGGTATCTTAGTAAAGATGTGCAAGAGAATGGCCAAAGGTACAAAGAGGTTAAGGGACTTGCCAGTGTCACACAAGTATCAGGAGGAGATTTAAAAGGCATCTACTTCCAAAATTTCCCCTAAATCACAAAACTCTCTTTAAAATATTATCTTTATTTCAGATTTTAAAAATTTCTATCTCAAACTTTGATTCTACTGGCTTCAGGACACAAACTCTTCTCAATTTAATCCAATACATTAGAATGTGAACTATTAAAAATTCCATTCTTGATGAGTATAGCATTTAGGGACTAAGGAAACACCAAGAGCCAGAAGACATAGGTTCAAATTCAGACCTTGTTTCTGTATAGTTGTAAATCAACAATTATTTATTAAATGCCTACTACATATCAGGGGCTGTACTAAAAGCTGGGGTTATAAAGAAAGGGAAAAGACAGTCCCTGCCCTTGAAGAGGAACCAATCTAATAGAGAAGAGAACATGCAAACACATGCACAAATAAACCACACCCAGGCTTATAGGAAATAAACAGCAGAGGGAAGGCACTGGCATTGAAAGGCTAGGAAAGGCTTGCTTTAGAAGGGACCTGAGGGAAGTCATGGAAGCCAGGAAGAAATGATGAAGAGAGCACCATGGGCATGGGGAATGGCCAGAGAAAATGCCCAGAACTGAGAAATGTAGTATCTTGCTTTAGAAAGCAAAGGGAGGCCAGTGTCAGTGGATCAGAAGAGGGGCTGGGGGTGGATGTAAAATGTAAGAAAATTGGAAAGGGCTAGGGGGTGGGGGGTGGAGTTGATGTTAGGTTGTGAAAGACCTTGAACAGAAGGTTCTGTATTTGATCCTGGGTGTGACAGGGAGCCACTGAGTGAAGGGGGTGGGGGATCACATAGTGGGACTTCTGGCTTTAAGAAAATCACTTTGGTGGTCAAATAGTGAATGGACTGGAGAGGGGACAACTTGTGGCAAACAGACCAGCTAGCAGGCTATGACAATACCCTGAGTATGAGGAGATAAGAGTCAGTACTCAGGTGGTGGCACTACTAGAGGAGAGAAGGGGGTGGACTTGTGAGATGCTACAAAGGTGAATTTCTAGGCCTTGGCAACAGATTGAATATAGGAGGGGTGAGTGATACTGAGGAGTCGCGGATGACACCAAGGTGGTGAGCCTGGAGAACTGGGAGGATAGTGGTGCCCTCAACAATGAGAAAGTTTGGAAGGGGAAGCATTTAGAGGAAAAAATAAGTTCAGATTTAGATATGCTAAAAAATAGTTATTGACTGACTGACCTTTCTTTTAATTTGTAAAATGAAAGGAATGGCCTACAAGCTCTGTAAGATACCTTTCAGCTCTGAATTCTACAAAATATTTATTATCCTAAGAAGTAATAGTGTTGAAAATGAGGAAGTCTAGAAAATACACTAGACTCTATTCAAAGGCTGATAAAGTTGAATCAAAAGAAGCTGAAGATCACAATTTTCCAAAATGATTCTGCTCTCTTAATTCAGACATCTGTAAGCAAGGCAAAGACTGTCAATAAGAGAAATTATAACCAGGGCCCAAGGCAAAACTGCAAAGTAGTCCAAATTTGCTTCTTTTTTCCTCTTCCTTTCTTCTCTTTCCCCATCTCTTTCAACTATATCTCAATTAAAGAACATATCCCCAAATATAATACATACTACCCATCCAATCAGTATCACAAATTCCTTCTGGCTTAGTTATTTTGTCTGTAAAATGGGGATAATAATACTGGAACTACCTACCTCAGAGCTTTGTTATAAGGAAATAACTTTTAAATTCTAAAAAAAATAAATAATTGTGAACAATTAGGACATTCATCTTCTAGCCAGTCAAAACCCTCTAGAATCATTTATGTGAATTTCTCCAGTCTTATATAAATTAATAATTTTTACTTAAATACAGGAACTCAGATTTATACTGTTAAATCTCATCCTACTGATTTCATTCCAGAATTTGAGTCCATCAAAAAGATTCTGAATCATAACACTGTCACCTGTTATGTTAGCAATATTTTCTTGCTCTGAGTCATCAGCCAATTTGATAAACATGCCTTCTAGATCTTCATCTAAGTCACTGATTTAGGAAAAAAAAACCAAAAACCAAAAAAAAAAACTTGACAGCATATTTCTGTGGCATTCCAATCCTGGATGTTCTCTGACAGTTGTCACAGGGATTATGTAATATTTCAGTTAAATTGTTCAATAAGCTTCCTTCAGGAACCTTTCACCATCTTATTCACGAGGAGAGAAAAGAAAATTGTCAGGTGCTCATCTAAAATCAATATATCTTGTGGCAATGCTCCAATCTATCAACCCAGTAACTCAATTCTTTAAAAAATGACCAGAATTTGGAATGATTTTTATTTAATCCATGTTGGCTCTTAGGGAATGCTATACTTTTTTCTAAATTCTGACAAATAATTTATTTGCTAATACATTTTGACATTTTCCCAGTGATAAATGTTTTGCTTACTAATATGTACATTCCACAATTCACTCTCTACATTTTTCAGCACAAATGGATGATGTTTACTTTCTCCCAGGTTTCTTGTCCTTTCTACATTGCCATTAAGTTCTTCCTTGTTGTTCAGAATGAGTTCAGTGTAGTATTTCCTTCTTTTCTTATTCAAATTTTAAAAAACTTTTACCTTTTGTCTTAGAATCTAATACTAAGTATCATTTCCAAGAGTGGTAAGGGCTAGGCAGTTGGAGTTAAGTGATTTGACCAGGGTCACACAGCTAATACATGGTTGAGGCCAAATGTGAACTCAGAACCTCCCGTTTCCAGGCCTGGCTTTCTATTCACTGAGCCACCTAATTGCCCCTTTTTCTTCTACTTCTAAGAGATGAAATTATCAGAACTCTGATTTCAGCTTTTAATCTATCTGGTTAATGTAATTAATAAAAGTGAGCATGCATGATAGCTTAACCTTCCCAGGAACATTGGTATTTTAAAACAGGAATTATTAACTTAAGTGACTCTTTAATTAGAATGTATCCTGAAGACGAGGATATAAATTTCACAGGTTGACGAAGGGTAGATGGGTTATAACCTGTACTTGTTAGAGCACACCTTCCTTTATTATTCTGGTCAGTCTGTAGCTGGAATAGGAGGTTCAGTTCTATGTGTAAAATCTTTAAAGAGACACTGGTTAGCTGAAAAGCATTCAGTGATGAATGCTGGGGACAGCCAAGGGCCGCAAGATCATACCATATGAGGTTAGGGGCAGGAACCAGGGAACTTTCACTGAGGGACAAGAACAGTTAGGAGTAATTGTGCTGTTCTGATGGAAATGTTGGGTCTGGTGGCAATGGAATCCCAGCCAGAATGTCAAGGAACCTTTCTAGGCTTCAGTTTCCTTGCCTAAGAAAAAAGGGACTTGTAGTAGATGAACTTTGAGGTCAAACTAGCCCCTCTCAACGATCCTAGGATATAAAAACTAACTAAAGCCGTTAAAGGGCGCTCGTATGGAAGACATAATAAACCTGTTTTGCTTACCCCAGAAGGAAGAATGGGCAGAAAGAGATAGAAGTAGAAAATCAAGATTTGATGCTAACAAATGAACAAATATCCTATCATTAGAGCTACCCAAAAGTGAAATGGGCTGGCTAGGAACATGATGGGGTCCTTCTTATTAGAGGCTGACAAGCCAACAAAGAAAAATAACCATTTTTTTGCATAAGCCATAGAAGACATTCTAACTTGGGCACAGATTATATTAAATAAATATTATTCTTATATGAAATATTAAATTAAGGTTCCTTCTTCCAACTATGACATTCTGTGATTAGATTTAATGAAAGTTCACAGCACCAATAATCCACCCCATAACACTTCTCCCAAAACTCTGAAAGATTTCTAATTCTAGAATAAAACTTAAATGTGTTCAGTGAGCCAGGCCTAGAGGAGGTCCAGAGTTCAAATATGACCTCTGGTATTTCCTAGCTGTGTGACCTTTGGCAAGTCACTTAATTCCCACTGCCTATGCCTTACCATTCTTCTGCTTTAGAACCAATGTACAGTATTTATTCTAAGATGGAATGTAAAGGTTTAAAAAAAAAACAACTTAAATATACATAAAAAGAGAACTTTCCCTTGTATATATAAACTTCCTAAAATCACTTTGTCAACATATTTCTCACTCAAAAATCTGGTGCCCAGTTATTAGTGATATTAGTGATTCTCAAATCAACATGAATGCCACTAGAGGCCACCATACTTCATTAAACATGGTGATACATTTTTGGTCATTAAAAAAGGATTTATATGCAGGAGTTTTAAAAGCAGGAGGTAGCTATATTCCTTAATGTCCTTAAATACTTTAAGTGTCTGGAAATGACTTAAAAGTCCCACAAAAGTCCTTAAAAACAGTGCTATTATCCTAGGGAAATGATTTGAATCTATTTCATTAATGTGATAACCATGATGCCTTAGATCAATGATTTTATGGGGCCTCAAGATGTTACGTGAGAGTAGACTAACTAACCTAATATCTTAATGGAACCTTAATTACATCTGTAATTGGCAAAAGAAAAACCAATCCTCCACAAACAGCACATTTTCAGAAAATAGCTTTCATGTATTAAAAAAAAAAACAGAAACATTTATAGCTTTGAAGTATAGACTACTAAGTCATATTAACCTAGGAACAATTGTGGTTATCCCGGTGGGAAAAAAAATTCATGAAATCACACATAATCTTTAAAAATTAGAAAAAAACATTTCTTGGAACAAAGGTTTAAGATTTCTTATTTTTCAATGTATTTATTGTTAAGAATTATGTTAAAAAGGAACTAGATCTACTTAAACTGAAATATTAAAAGGACAACTATTCTCAAATTCAAACCCATAAAAACTCTCAAAATTCTAGTTTGAAAAGAAAAAGGTAGAATTTAAAAAGAAAGAGATATCATAACTGGAAAAATTTTAATTATAAACCAAGATCTGAATAGAATCCTCCCAATTTCCCCTTCTTAGGGGCAGTTATAGTGTGTATAAGCACATACAGTTATGATGAGGAGACTAAATTTGAAAGCCTAGGTCCATATCTATGCTCTGCCATTTACTGTTTTATCTTGGACAAGTCATTCAAATGTTCTATCTCCATTTTCTCTTTATGTTCTTTAGGAGCATAATATCTCTGCAACTTACTTCACAGGATAGTATGATGATCAAAAAAAGATAATTGGATTAAATTGCTCTAGAAACCAAAAAACATTATATCGATATAAGTTATTATTTCCATTGATTCACCAGTAGTCTATATCAGTACTTCCCGTACTGTGGACAAAGAATCCGAGGTGTGGCATCTCCATCTCAGAGTTATTGAGAGGTCACATCACTCTCCTGTGCAAATTCCAGTAGTTCCCTATGAACTCTATGGTCAAATACAAACTCTTTTGTTTAGCATTTAAGTCCCTCACTACCTAACTCCAAACTATCTTTTCAGATTCAGGTTCATTACACTCCTCTTCATGATCCAGTCAAACAACCTTCTTACTGTTCCTCAAACATACCATTTCATCACCCATCTTCAAGACTTTGCACAGCCTGATGCCCTTGCCAATGTACTCCTTCATCACCTCTATCTCTGGTTTTCTTAAAGACTCAGCTCAAGTAGCATCATCTATCCAAAGCATTTCCTGATGCCCCTGGCTGTTAGAGCTCTCCTCCCAAAAGTACCTTGCATTTGGATATATGTATACATGCTGTCTCTTACAGTAAATATAGATTCCATTATGGTAGAACCTATTTCATTTTTATCTTTGTACTCACAATACCTTATGCTTAGTATATCTTAAAAAAAAAAAACAACCTTGTTGATTGATTTAGTTTTTCACTGTCTCATACAATTATCTGTGACTGATTTATAAAAGAACTGATCAGAATTAATGGAAGGAATTTCCATACTGGGAGTTGCCTACACTGATGAATTTATTGATCTGAATCTAAAAAATAAAAATACCAGAAGAAATGGTAATTCTTTACCCTGTCAACCCTGACCAAAATGGCTATCACTTCTTTGAACTATGCTATTTCATTTCCCTGGAATCAAAGCTTCAGAATTAATATAATTACAAATGATTCTCCAAAGTCAGTTATCACATATATGAAATTTCATATGCTTTTGCTGTACTGTAGGTAAAACAATTAGCTGATACAAATTTGTGACCAAGTTAGCAGAATTCTTTGATGCTTGCCTAAATAAGCAACACAACTGTACGACCAATATAAGCAAAATATACTTACATATTATTACTCTAGTTAGCCACTCTCCCAGACAATCCTTTCAAAAAGAGCAAGAGATGAATGTTATTTAAATTTTGGAATGCTCTCAGCATCTAGGCCAGTTCTCTCTGACAAGTGGGTACCAAATAAATGTTTGTTGTGTCAAATTCTCTAAATTTTAAAGGACAGTTCTATCAATTTCTCTTATACTTAAGTTGCATAAATAATTTCTTATTTTTCATAATAACAATAACAGCTAACATTTATATATTACTTTAAGATTTGTACATAACTTTACATAGATTATCTCTCTTGGTCCTTCCAACATACACAGTGAATTCTGGGTTATTATTAACCCTATTTTACAGATGAGGAAACTTGAGGCTAGCTCAGGGTAAACAACAAAATGGATGTTTAATAAGTGCTAGTCAGACAACTGAATGACAACAACAAAAACATGTGTCCTGCACTGTTCTAGGTAATTGGGTGTAAAAAAATAGGGTTGACAACATGCCAACATCTATGTCTGTACAAGATCGACAGGGAAAAGCTCAGAGGAAAGACACAAGCAATGGAAGGGACTGAAACAAGTCTCTTGCAGAAGGTGAGATTTCACTTCAGTCTTGAGAGAGCACAGAGACTAGGAGGGAGAGCATTAGCTAGTCAATGAAATGGCAGAATCAGGAGATGGAGGAGATGGCTACGTATACAAAGCTACAAGGTATCTTCAGCCAGGCCTGAACTGAGATCTTCCCTGACAGCAAATCCAGCACTCTCTCCACTAAACCACTTAGCTCCCTTCTGTCTCTCTCTCTCTCTGTCTGTCTTTCTCTCTCCCTAGCAGAAACTTCCAGTTTTACATATAGCTATAAAATTTTAATAGGGTATTGGCTTTAGAAAAGATAGACTTCTTTACACAATTTTCTTAGCTATTCTGTGTATATCTTTAATGAACCATTAAAAATATGTGACTGTAGACTATAAGATTATAAAGATATAAATATTATAAATTATATTATCCCCTAGCAAAATAACTCCACACTGACAATAGCCATGAATGATTATTTTGGCTAATCTTCTAAGCATCTGAAAATTGGAAGGCCCACAAAGACCATATTGTAAAGCAACAGAAGTGTGATTTTCACAGCTGTTTCTCTGACCTCAAACACACTTTAAGAAAATAACTTCAAATTATCAGAAGCAAGTTGTTTTTAATATTCAGTGAGCATCCAAGTGCAGTATAACCACATGACATACATGTCCCTTGCTTTCCAAAAGGGGTTACATCTGAACATGGGAGTGCTCGACATATTAACAATAATGTACATATATCGGAAAGCTGCCAAAAGCTAAGTTCAAATTTCCCTTGTCCAAAGAGTATATGGTGTACTAACTGTGAGCCTGGCATGGTGCTAACTGTTCGATATAGAAAATATCAAACATAGGATCTGCTCTCAAGGAAGATGCCAAAAAAATAAGACACATGCATGAAAAAGACAAATTAAAGGAGTCTATAATTGAGTTTTCAAATAAATGTTATTCTAGTTAAGCAAAGGAAGACATGTTTCAAGAAACTATAACAAGTAGTTTGAGGCTCAGTCACAGTCTCTCCTCTCTTTCTTAAGGTTGCCAAGTGGATAGTGTCTGAAATCAGAAGACCTGAGTTCAAACCCAGCCTCAGATACTTCCTAGCTGTGTGACCCTAGGCAAGTAAGATTTTTCAAATGTAAAATGAGACTAATAATTGCACCCATCTCCCAGGATTGTTTTGAAGATCAAATAAAAACATATTTGTAAAGCACTTAAGCAAACTCAACATGTTCAAATCAGGACTCATCATCCCCCTTAATTCTATCCCTGCCCCCAACAAACTTCATATTTCTGTTAAAGACACCACTGTCCTCTCATTCACTAGATTCATAATGTAATGGTCAGGTGAGGGCATGGATTGTTTTTGCCTTCCTTTGCACCCCTATTACTTAGCACAGTGCCTAGCACAAAGAAAGTTCTTACTGTTGATAAGGATAATGATGACCTCCAATTGCTTCCGTTCACAGTCTATGTCCCATGTAAACTCAACTTCTAGTTGGGCCCAAGCTCCACACTGAATGTTCCTCAATGCTCTGGTAGGAACCACTTCCCTCTTCCTGGAATGTACTTCCTGCCTCAGAGACACCTTGCAGAATCCTTATCTTCCTTCATGTCTCAGTCTCCATGAAGAAGTGTCTGATTACCCCAGATGCTAGTGTTCACTCCCCCACAATCAATTGCCTTGTCTCAGGTCCCTATCTGGTTACACAGTCTATCACCCTCCTCAGCAGAATATATAAGGGTTATTTAATTTTTGGCTTTTTATCTTGAGGGCCTTGCACCAAGAAAGCACTTAATAAATGTTGGTGGAACTTAATTTTAAATTGTATTGGTTTTAATAAAGATAAATATAAAGTCACATCTGGATTCCAAAAATTTGCTCCACAAGTACAAGATGGAGCCAGTATGGTTAAAGAACGGGTCATTTGGAAAAGATCTGGGGGGAAAGGGGGTAGTGGACCATGAGTTCACTATGGTCAAGAATGTGATATGACAGCCAAAAAAAGTTAGTGAACTCTTAGGCTGAATTAAGAGAGACCTGATGTCTAGGACTAGAGGGGAGAGTCCGACTGTCCTCTGCCTTAGTAAGAGTAATTTCTGGGTGCCACATTCAAGTAAGGACACTGACCAGAATCATGCTGTAAAGGATACCGAAAGCCTCATGACTATGTCAAGTTAGGAATGTTTTAAAGAACAACAGCTAGAAAAAGAGAAGACTTAGAAGAGACCTAATAGCTATCTCCAAAGTTTTTAAAGAGTCAACGTGTGAAAAGAGTAGTATTTATTCTATTTGGACAATGAGGGCAAAACTAGGAGCAATGAATGAAAATTGCGAAGAAGTCTGACATCAGGACAAACATCCTAACAAGCTATCTAAAGGCAAACTTGCTGCTTCGGGAGGTAGAGGAGTTCAGATTACAGTGATCCCTCACCTATGGCGGGAGTTCCAGTCCAGACACCCCCACAATAGGTGAAAATACATGAAGTAGCGGGAGAGCAAAGAGACCAAGGCTAGTCACTGAGCCAATCAGCGCCCAGGACAGAGAACACTGCACTAGCACGGGGCACCCATGGGTTCCCAGCTGTTGGTTAGGAGTTAGTTCAAAGCCCACCACACACGTCAGGAACGACATCTCTGTCTCAAGTCTGCTCGACTTTCCAGAGGAGAACAGAAGGCATGGCCCGAGGCCAAAGGGACGGAGCCAGCCCCCAGCATGAAAGGGGCAGTCAAGGTGGCCAAGCCTCTCCGTCTCCTGGCTAGCTGGGCACAATAGGGAAAGCCCTCTCTGTCCCTGAGCTCCACTTCCAGGGGCTCTGCCCAGCATCCTTTGTGTCCTTGGAAGCGTCCTGTCAATGTTGTTTATGTGTCTTTTGAGAACTCATTGGCTTCTGCTCTGGCTGCCCTGCTCTGGCCTGCTCTCTCCTCTTCCTTCAGTGTGACTGCCCTGCATGCCAGGCCCTGCCCCTCCAGCTTCTCTGCTCCCAACACTCTTGCCCCTCCATATTCTGACCAGGCTCTCAGTCCAGCACCTGCTTCTTCCCTCTCTTCTCCTTCTGTGGGCAGCCTCGCAGATGGCAAGCCCCTGCTAGAATCCCTCCCACCCTTTGTTCTTGCCCCAGCCTGGGCTGTGGGTCCACAGGCCTCATTCCTTCTCATAACAATCTGAAGATGGGGAGGATTGAAGTCCAGGTGCTAGGGCTACAGGCCCTGGTCCTCAAGTCACTGTTCTGCCCACCAAGAGCCCCTTCCTGCCCTGAGCTTGTCCCCATCCCAGAGGTTTGGACAGAAAGGGTTCTCCCTTCTTAGTCCTCCTGTGCCCCAAGGTCCTGTTACTCAGTCCTGCTGTTCAAAGCACCTTGCCTGGGCTCAGCTGCTCTCTTGGTTGGGCCATGGGTAGGTGGGGAGTTGCTGTTGGATTTTTCATTCAATAAACTGGTGTGGCAATATAGCAAAAACTCCCTGATACAGAATAAGATATATATCTTTTTAAAACCCAGAATACAGTGAAGCTGCAATAAGTGAACCACGATATAGTGAGGGACGACTGTACTCATCTTCAAGCAGAAACAGGATGTCTTCTTGTTTGGGATGTTACAGAAAGGATCCATAATCAGATACGTTTTGGACTTGTCTCCAAAGTGTCTGTGGACTCCGTGAGTATAAATCATAATAAGTTATGTGGTGGTGGTCAGAAAGGAAAAATACAAAGTTTGAGATCACAGAAACTCCATGTCGGAAGTGATGGCAAAGACTATATACATGAAGGAATATGATTCAGTGGAAAGAGTATTTCCTGGATTTAGTGTCAGAAGACCCAAGTTTGCAACTCAAATCTGCCATTTACTACCTGTGGAACCTTGGCTAAGTACCTTAACCCCTCTGGTTCTGTTTTCTTGTGTATCCTGTATATACCTAATTCTGTACATGTTGTCTCCCCTATTAGAATGGGGACATAATAATAATAAGCTCTGTGAAGGCAGGGACTATTTTTGCTTTGTCTTTGCATCCCCAAGCACTTAGCATGGTACCTGACACTTAATAAGTATTTAAGAAATGCATATTTACTGACTTTAAAATTTCTTCCAGCTTTAATTCATAATACTCTGATCATATTTACATTCCCTTAACAACACCTCAAGAACCCAATCTCTGAAAACCTCTAGTGAAGGGACATTTACCATCTCCTTTTCCACTTTGGGGCCAGCTCTGTTAAGAAATTTCTCTTTATAACTAGTCTAAATGTGTCCCTCTGAAACATCTATCCATGATTCACTCCTAGCTCTGCCTCTGGGGTCAAACTTAGATGCTATTTCCTCCATGATGCCATTTATGATTCCCTAAGTTGAAAATATTTTTTCCTTCCTCCAAGATTCCTGGAGTACTTTATCTGATTTTTCCCTCTATGGCCCCACCACATACTATTTTCTGTCATATGTATCAGTATGCATCCTATATATTCTCATACTCCCACAATAATAAAATGTAAGTTTCCTTAATGACAAGGATGGACCATGCCTTTTTTTATCCTTATATTCTCAGTATAGAGCACTTATACATAACAGGCATTTCAGAAATGCCTATTGACTTGAAGAACAAGACATTAATCTCTCTTCTGCCTGACACTGCATTCAAATATGACAAGATCCATAGTGTGACTGAGTAGGAGGAATTGATCAATTCCAGAGACTATAAAGAAAAGTTAGCATGTACAAAGGATATAACCTTAAATTCTTATATCTGGAAGGGTAAAGCTATCCTAGATCACATAATTCTTGGATCACAGATCTGATACAGAATAACCATATCTACACTCATAAAACCCAATGTTTTTAACTGGGACTGTATAAAGCCCAATACAGTAACATATGTATGTAGCTTCTTTGTCAATTTCTTATTGATCACAATGATAAAATGTAATCATTTAGGAATTATTATCATTAGATCACTGTTAGAAATGATAGTAGGGGGCATCTGGGTAGCTCAGTGGATTGAGAGCCAGGCCCAGAGACGGGAGGTCCTAGGTTCAAATCTGGCCTCAGACACTTCCCAGCTGTGTGACCCTGGGCAAGTCACTTGACCCCCATTGCCTAGCCCTTACCACTCTTCTGCCTTGGAGCCAATACACAGTATTGACTCCAAGATGGAAGGTAAGGGTTTAAAAAAAAAAGAAATGATAGTAAATCTCTTGAGGATCATGTTTGACTCAAAGGGTTGTCAAAGTGCAAGCATATGTTAGTGAATTGAGAGCTGTTTTTAAGGCTTGGAGTCAAGTTTTGCCACTGAGCGACTGTCAAGACAAATCAAGACAACTAACTTCAGAGTGCCCCCAAACAGCTGTCTGCAAAGCAGGAACCAGAGTGCATTGTTAAAGGAAGATCCGGATCAAGAGTTCTTTCTACAAATGAAATCACAGACCCAGAAAAGAAAATCTCCTGGCCACAGAGTCTTCTATTAATACAGTCCCTACATCATAACATTATTCAAGGAAAATGCCCATAGTAGAGTAAGATTGAAGCCAGTGGCTCTTTAACTTTTTCTAAGGATTGCTTTTAGGGAATAATCAGGAGAATTGCATTGCCTTTAATAAGATATCAATGAAAGGCATTAAAATTCAAGGATGAATTCAGTTTAAAAGCAAAATTAAACACATACCATATAAGATTTGACACAACTGAGAGACCAGTACAATTGAAGAACCACTGTTTTCTGTATAACTACATATAATTCAGCTCTTAGTATGGAAAATATCCCTGAATAATGCTCAAGAAAATTTCAGCTGTAAGTTATCTGTACTTTTCTATCATGAAATAAATATAATCAACTATATATAGTCAAAACTCAAAGGAATTTGGGAACGCATCCAAGAGAAACTGACAATATGAATGAGTCTATAATGAAAAAGGAACCAAATCCTACCACATGTGTGTCTGCATATGTGTGTATGTGTAAATTCCAGGATGACTTTCACCTTAGAACTCTACTACAACAATGTGGCTTTCTTACCTCTAAGCTACCCACAAGACTGCAGGATAAGAAAGCTAGAGCTAGAGGGGTGATTGCTTAATTTAGCCCCTTCATTTTTCCACTAATGATTAGACTCAGGCCCAGGGAGGTAAGGTGACTTGGGAAGGTCAGACCCTTAGTGAATGTCAGAGATGGGGTTTGAACCTGAGTCAGAACCTCAGATTCTGGAGTCAGTGCTGTCCACAATACCAGAGGCTACTGCCATTTGACTTTCCAAAAGTTTTTCCCCTAGGCTATGTAGTACCAGGCAGCAGCATAATGTATTGGGTGGGAAGAGGAAACAAAACACAAAACATATCTATTGTTGGAGGCAAATTTTTAACTTTCCTTAAGCCTTTGGTAACAACTAGCAGTAAAAAGGGACAAAACTTAATATTATCTTGTCTCAAAAATGTTGCTGTAAGAAAAGCATTTTGCAAACTGTAATGCACTGAAGAAGTATGACAGAATACAAACAATTCATTCTTTTTGCATGTATCCATCATATTACTATTCTAATTGCTGGAACACTAATTCCTTTAGATGAAGATAAAAAAAAAGGTAGACTGTAACAATAAAGAAACACACCAAGAATTTTAGATATCCAATTCATTTGTAAAACAATCAACACTTGATCATGTTTAACAACTAGATAGTTTATATAAGAACCAACAATTGATTGGGGTCTCAGAAGTAATTCAAAGAATTTCCTGCCCCCAATCTCATGCTTGACAGAACAGAATTCCAAAATGGACATTTGGGAATTAAAAATGCTAAGTCATGCAATTTAGAATATTTTTTTAAATGTAAAAAGGGTAATTAAAATCTGATTTCCAGTGTTACTTAGTAACCTAAATCTTATTGCAAAATAATACACTACAAACATACAGAGAATTTCCTGCTCTAGATCTCACTTTCACAGAGGTTGTAAATCATTGTAATGATTTAAGAGAGTCTAAGAATTTATTTGCAGTTCAGTATCTACTTAAAGGGGGGGGAAAAGTAAGGTCTGTTCAAAATTATCATATAAATTGAGGGAAATCTGCTGCCAAACATGGATCTATTTTTTTTTTTTAAGGAAATAAGTAGACTTACAAGGACAAAAAGAATTAGAAGGTACCTTAGAGGTCTTCTAATTTAGTCTTGCACTTACCCAAGTGCAGCAATCCCTTCAGAAGACCACAGAAGAAACCTTAAAAGTCATTTAGTCCAATCACATTTAACAAATGAGAAAACAGAGGCCTAGAGAGATAAAGTGATTTGTTCAAAGGCTGTAAATGACTGGGATCTATGACACCCCAAAAAGCAAGTTCTATCCAGTTTCTGCTTCGACACTTCAGATGATAGGACAATATCTTCCTTATTTCCAGATCAAATTGCTTACTATCTCTGAATGGAGGGAGGGAAAAAGACTGTTTGGATCTTATAATTTTGGGGAAAATATGCTGAAAATTATTATTACATGTAATTGGGAAAATAATTATCTTTTAATTAAATGTATACATATTTAATTCAAAGATATATATATGTAATAAT
This sequence comes from Monodelphis domestica, assembly GCF_027887165.1. Taxonomy (NCBI): domain Eukaryota; kingdom Metazoa; phylum Chordata; class Mammalia; order Didelphimorphia; family Didelphidae; genus Monodelphis; species Monodelphis domestica. The sequence continues at coordinate 62,167,771 of NC_077232.1, read as the reverse complement.
ATATATAATATATATATTCCTTTTACTGAACTGAAATGAGAGGCACACTGAGCTGTAGCTTTTCTGGGGTTCAATTTCCTTAACTGTAAAATGAAGGGACTGAATTTTATGGCCTATAAGGCCCCTTCCAGTTCTGAATATGTGATCCTATGAAATCTGTTTCTCTAAAGGTCACCATTCTCTAAAGGCCAATCAATATATTTACATTCAGTTCAATGAACCCTTATTAACCTTACTGGCATTCACTAAGGCCTCACCTCCTAACCACATAGAATTACAGATTCAGAACTGGAAAGGACCATGCAGATCATCTCATTCAAACTTTTCATCTTATAGATAAGAAAACCTAAAAGAAATTCCATTATAATAAGGGATAAAACATGAAAGTAACTTTGTACAAAGAAGACATACAGAATGAAAAGTTACTTCAGAAAGGAAAGCATTATTAGCTGAGGGACCAAGAAATCCTCTTGCAGAAGAGGAAATCTGAGCTGAGACTTAAAGGAAACCAGGAAAATAATTAGGTGGAGATGCTGAAGGAGAACATTTTAGGAAAGAGGTCCAGTCAGGGCAAAGGCCAGAGATGGGGGATGGAATTTTGTGTCCAAAAAATAGTAAATAGGACAGTGTAGCTGGAATGAATGGACACAGGTAATATGTAAGAAGACTGAACAGGTAGGAAGGGCCCAGGAGCTAGAGCTTTAAAAGCCAAATAGAACACTTGTTAGGAGATCCTGGAGGCAATGGAGAGTGACTGGAGTTTGTGAGAGTGGGGTTGGAATTGAAGGAGATAGAGGCAAAGACCTTTGGCAACTGAGTAGAGGGTAAACTGGAGTAGAGAGAGAGGAGACAGGAAGATCAAGGTGAAGGTTACTGTTATGAATCAGGTGAGCAGAGAGGCAGGCATGAATAGGGTGCCAGCTGTCTAAGTGGAGGGGAAATAGGAGATGCTTTCAAAGCAGAAGCCATAAGACTTGGCAACTGAGAAGCTATTTGGGATGATGACAGTAAGGCTGCAAATCTAGGTGACTATCATCTGCAAATCTAACAAGCAATGTCTTTTGTGCTTTCATCTAAGTCGCTGATGTAAATACTGATCTACACAGGTACAAGGATAGAACCCTTTCACCAAGCTGATACTGATTCATTAATGACCAATTTGGGGTCTGATTATCCAACTAGTTCCAAATCCTACCCCACCTCCAAGACCTAGCCAGCATAGGCATCAATTCATTTATCCTATCTCTGCTTACCTCTCATTGCCTGGAGCAACACTTTTCAGGGCCTTCCAGAGAGCTTGTCCTCCCCACCCAAAACAGCTTGATATTTGCCCTGGGTCAAAGTTGTCTACACTTGGAATTGAAGGGTAAGTCACATTTCACCTCAGTCCTCCTAGCTGGCTCCAAGTCAAGCTTAGTCCCATCTAGGACACTAGATCCTAGCCAGTAGAAAATACCACACATTCTTTTCCTCCCCCATCTCTAGCATTCCACATCTTGTTCAAAGAATACTAATCAAATTCGCCTTACCACTGCTAGCAGAAAAGACATTACAATCTCTATGATTCTGAGTTCATGACTGCCTGGATCAAAGTTCCCAACCCTGGTTACCACTACCTAGCTCCTTATACCCCTTTATGCCCACCCAATCCAATGCTTTCTTCCCTTTCCGTTGTTCTTTGAGGGACCCTCATTCTGTTTTTTAACACACTGACCTTTGATTAGACCTCTTCCTTTCATGTTCCTTTAATATCCTTGTAGTCTCAGAAACCTTGCTCTCCTCTGAAGATACTGACTCCTGACCACCCTTTCCAGTACTAGAGCCTTAATTTCTGCATCTGTAAAATGGGGATAATAACACTTTACACAACCAGTATCAGAGGGCTTTAGGGACAAAGAACTTTGCAAGCATTGAAGTACTACAGAAATAGTAATTCTTATTATTTGGTGCCATATTCTAATACACTACAAACTCCATGAGAACAAGATCTGTCTTATCTCAACTTCATTGCTTCCTTAGCTCCTAGCAGAGTGATCTGCACACAGAAGACACTATATCTTTGATAAGTTGGATTCTAAAATTTTAAATATAATATGTATGATATTCTCGTCGTATAGGGGTGGTCGTGATGGAAAACAGCAGATCCTTTTAGTTTCCTCTGGCTAAAATATATCTCATGGAGCTCTGGTTTTGAGCTGTGTCCTTGGAAGTAGCCAGGGTGCAAGTTCAGTACTCCACTGGGTATTATCTAGTCAAAGTAGCTCAGGAGTGGCTTGCTATTTATCCTCTTATTCATTATCTCCTTATCACCTCCTCCATTCATCTCCCACTCTATTACACTAAGAAGAATCGCTCAGTTCAAGAAATGTCTCAGAGCTCAAGGCATCTGAACACTGAACTAATGATAAAACAACAATATTCTGCTGATGCTTCAAGACCTAGCTCCAGAAAACATTTGTTCCTATAGTCCAGAAATAGACTACAAGCCATAGAATGACTCTGCAATACTATTATTCTACTGTTCTTTGAATGTTGACCCTAAAATTAACTCAGATTTATTTCTATGGCTGTCTGTGGTTTCCTTGTATGACTAAAATATACAAAAATAAAAATAAAAATAAATTCAAATTGGAAGAGCAGTCATTATGTAAGGTTAAGCTTATTTTCATATTTTTATTTTTAAAATCCAACCAAATTAAACTTCAGCATTTCTTGGTAAAGGGCAACTAAAGCAAAAGCATAAAGTAATTACTATGGGGAAGATGGCAAATTAAAAAGCTAAATTTAGAATCTGAGAGTTCAAAAATCATTCCTTGTCAGAATCATAGAATTTCAGAGTTGGAAAGAACCTCGTAACCATCTAGTCAATTCAGAGACTTTCAAATATTTGACAGCTTTTCTCCATCATTCTCTAAATATTGCCCCCTCCCTCCGCTCAGTCTTTTGTTCTATAGGTTAACCATCCTTAATTCCTTCAGCTACTCCTTATAAGATATAAATTCAACTTTTGATTGGCCTCCAAATGAATCCTCTCCAGTTTATCAAGGTCCTTTCTAAAATGTGATATTAAGAACAAGTCACAATATTCCAGATGCAGTCTGACAAAGATCACCAACCCAAACACTTCCATATTCCAGGATTTATTTTAGTTAAGTCTTGTGATTTCATTGTTAGAGAACTCCCAGGAAGGAAAATCCCCTCTACCAATACAGATGAGCAACTATTCAGCAATAATCAAAGCAACACAACTAACAACCACAACCTAACTTTCCCCAAAAACCTGAAGATCAACATTGGCAGCCCTATCAGTAGTGGCTCTTACCCATGTGACTTCCCATACCAAAATACCTTCCCTTAACCACCATCTCCTTTAGATTCATTATTTCTCCTTATTAACTACTTGGGTATAGATACACTCTTTCTTGTACTAGTATCTCTGGCTGGTAGGTGGCGCTGTGGCTAGTTCCAAGGTCAAATCCCTGCTCAGGCACTTATAAATTGTGTGACCCTAAACAAGTCCCCTTACCTTTCTGTGCTATAGTTTTTTATTTATCTGTAAAATGAGAATGATACTAATATCTATCTCACACAGTTACTGTGGCGAAAAGTGAAATAGCATATGAAAAGAGCTTGACAAATTTGAAATGCTAGAAGAATGCTATTATTATTATTATTATTATTATTATTATAGTGTCTGGTACTTTGGAAAACATGGTTGGGGTTTTTTTTTTTCACTCATCTCTCACAGGCAGATCATCCTGACTTTGAGTTCTTCCTGTATATGAAGCCATACAGCCCCTCTTCATGAAGCTCAACATAGCATGAACTTTCCTGACTACACTATCATACAACCAAATCATGTGGACTTTGTTTCCCTATATAACCTCAATATCTTTTTAGGACAAAATGCTATCTAATCATGCCTATGCCATATTGGTTCTTATAGTTTAACACTCTCACTCTCTCACTCTCTCTCTCTCACTCTCTCTCTCTCTCTCTCTCTCTCTCTCTCTCTCTCTCTCTCTCTTTCTCTCTCCATATATATGTGATTTACATTTAATTTTGAATTTTTTAGCATTAGGTGTATATTGCATGGAGTGGTGTCATTTAAAAATAATTTCAACATACTGAAATTATTTGAATCCAAGAGATGACTTTAGGAAAAACTGTTAAAATATAAAGAAGTTCACACAAGTTCTTCTTCCTCCTTATAACAGCTATTTCTAGATCTTTCGTTCTTATTAAAGTATAAGAAATTAATAACAACATAAAATGTTGCTTCTCCACAGGAAATATCTAGTTTATTAACAAAGAAAATCTTGATTCTAAAGGATAGAACTTCAGTAGCTAGTGAATGAGAGAATTATAGGGGTTTTTTTGAATGAACAAATAGGTAAAGACTATGAAAGAGAAGACTTTAATTCAACAGATATAGCCTAAGCCTATTATTTGGCAAACAGCACTAGAATTCTAGAAATACACTGCCCAAAATGAGGTAGGGCATAGTCTTGCTGTTCCATTCTTCAAATAACATGCTCTATTTCTGGAGCTTGGGGATAGCACTAGATATATAAAATATATCTATCCCAAACCCACTCCTCTTTTGAATTTTCTTATTGCTGCTTAGGACCTCCAGTCACTCAAGCACACAACACGAAGATCATCTTCCACCACTTGTTCCTCTCCCTCAAATAGAGAAGGAAATAGTAAACCACTAATATATTTTTGCCAAGAAATCTCCTCGGGGTCATGAAGAGTCAGACTCAACTAAATGAGTGAACAATAACAACATTCCCCATACTCCAACCCCTATATCCAATCTGTTGCCAAATCTTGTCAGTTCTACCTCCACAATATTTCTCATGCCCATTGCTTTCTTTTCATCCGCATGGGCATAGTCTCAGTTAAGACCCTCATTATCTCTTGCCTATTATATTATATTATTATAAAACTATTATATTTTTTATTATTATATTATATTTATTATTATAAACTATTATAAAAAGCTTTCTAATTGCTTCTCTTGCCTCAAGAATTTGACCTCTCCAATATATCCTCCATTCAATTGATAATGATATTCCTAAAGCACAAGTCTGACCATATCACTCCACTGATACTCTAGGGTATCCTTGTTACCTCTCAACACCAATATAAACTCTTCTTTTTAGCACTGAAAGCCCTTTATAATGTGGTTCCAACCTGGTTTTCCATTCTTCCCCATTTTCTCGATTCCTGACATCCACGCTTGCTCCTGCCTCCATTCTTGGCATAGGTCATCATCCAGGAAAAAAAAAAAGGATCTTTTCCTTCCCTTCCTTCTATAATCCCTACCTTCCTTCAAGTCTCAGCTCAAATGTTACTTCCTACATGAGACCTTTCCTGATCCCCACCTCCAATCACTAGTGCCTCCTCCAACACTGATCATGAATTTATACTTGTTATACTTTTCTTCCCCCTACAGTATCTATGCTTCTTGAATATATGCATGGACCTAATTTCACTTTCTATTTTTTTATCTCAGAAGTTGGCACAGTTCCTGGCACATTGCAGGTATTTAATCAATACTTGCAAAAATGAAAATTTCAAGACATTTAAATGTCTTGTCTAATGTCACAGTGGCAGCAAGTGGCAGAGGTAGTATATGAACTTAAGCCAAGGCTTAAGAAAGGTTTGATTTAATTATAAGGATCTTTTGAAAGAACTGAAGCTATTTAGCTTGAGAAAGATATTAACAATCGTCAAATATTTGAAACACTGATATTTCAGGAAGAAAATTTCTTTTTCTTGAAGGAAGTAGATTAGAATGGAACCAAAGGCAAAAGTAATAAGGAAACAAAAGTTGTAAGGAATCAGTTCGAAGTCTGGAAAAGCTTCCTGTTAAGAGTCATCCCAAAGTAAAACAGGATGCTTCCAAGGGCAAGAAGCTCTATCATCCCGGAAGTCTTCAAACACAGAGTGCAGGACTACCTGTGGCCAATATTATCCTGAGAAGGATATATGAACTTTATCATACTTCCAAAGAGGTCTATGACATACCTGCACTCTTTGTGGTAGCAAAAAATTGGAAAATGAGGGGATGCCCTTCAATTGGGGAATAGCTGAACAAATTGTGGTATATGTTGGTGATGGAATACTATTGTGCTCAAAGGAATAATAAAGTGGAGGAATTCCATGAGGACTGGAATGACCTCCAGGAATTGATGCAGAGTGAAAGGAGCAGAACCAGAAGAACATTGTACACAGAGACTGATACACTGTGGTACAATTGAATGTAATGGACTTCTCCATTAGTGGCAATGCAATGTCCCTAAACAACATGGAGGGATCTACAAGAAAGAACACTATCCACATTCAGAGGAAATACTGTGGGAGTAAAAAAAAACGAAGAAAAACAACTGCTTGATTACATGGGTCGAAGAGGATATGGTTGGGGATATAGACTCCAAATGAACACCCTAGTGCAAACATCAACAACATGGAAATAGGTTCTGATCCAGGACACATGTAAAACCCATTGGAATTGTGTGTTGGCTATAGGGAGGGGAGGGAGGGAAAGAATATGATTCTTGTAACCAAGGAATAATGTTCTAAATTGACTAAATAAAATTAAAAAAATTTTTTAAATAAAAAATTTTTTAAATTAAAAAAGAGGTCTATGACACACAAGAAATTACAAGCCCTTGAACTAGGTGAACCAAAAATACCTTCCAGCTTTAAATCCTATGAGGCTCTGATGTGTCTACTGGCTTGGTAGTTGGTAGAACAGCCCAAACCAGAAACCAGGTCTCTTGATTTCCTGTTCTGTGCTTTTCCAACCAAATTACCTGGCCTCCTATCAATATGATAGCAATTAACTAGTACTTGTTACTATTACCTCAATCTGGAGGCAGTCTTGCAGACATAAAAACTATTGATTATGGAAGGATTCTGTCTAACTATAGGCTAAACTGCAGGGATTTCTCCTTCACAGCCTTCTTCTGGCACCAAAAATCCCCACTCTTGATAGTCTGAGGAGCTAAAAGAACAACTGCTAATATAATAGCAGAGCAGTGTCTACACTGATTATTCCATTATGTGGTATATTATTTGGTAAGTGTTCCATAGCACTAGGGCTAGAATGGAAAGTGACCTTTAGGGGCACTGTGATGTACAACCATAGCTGCTTTAGTCGGATTTCAAGGATTTAGCAAAACAACACACTTTCCAGACTTGCACAAGGCTCAGCAGAAAGTCATAGGTTAGGAGATAGTCACTTGCAAAGGTGAAAGTTAGGAGATCTGAAATGACAGAATATTAAATTGTCATGATTGCTTGTGTGTTACTCCATGACAGAAAAATTAAAAAGGTGGTAACAAGAAAGACTTTCCTGAAGTAGGAAAAGAAAATAAATTGGAAGACCTCAAATCAAAAATCATTCCTTCCTATACTCTACTGTTTTCTTTATTTAAAAAAAAATGTTTTTTAACCCTTACCTTTGGTCTTAGTTAGAATCAATACTGTGTATTGGTTCCAAGGCAGAAGAGAGGAAAGGGCTAGGCAATGGGGGTTAATTGACTTGCCCAGGGTCACACAGCTATGTCTGAGGCCAAATTTGAACCTAGGACCTCCTGTCTCTAGGCCTGGTTCTCAGTCCACTGAGCAACCCAGTTGCCCCCTATTTTCTTTATTTAAATTATTTTGATAGTATTCATTTCACCTCACTCTCATTTCTACCTATATAACCCCTCTCTCCCGCACCAAAAACAAATTTAAAAAGAGGATAAAAAAGTTCAGTAGAACTAATCAACATATCAACTGTCTAAAAATACGTACAATATTCTATACTCTTAGATTCCCCACCTCTCTACAAAGAGAAAAGGGAAATACATTTCCTTACCTCTTACTCACAGCCAATGTGTCCAGATTTTTTATTGTTGTTCTTTCCATTTATATTGTCATTCATTATCATTATGTAGATTGTTTTCCTGGTTCTGTTTGCTTCACATTGCATCAACTCAAATGTACTTTTCCATAATTCTCTGGATTTTTCTCATTAGCTGTATATTATTCCCTGATAATATTTTATATTCATATACTCCAGCTTGCTTAATCACTCCTCAATCATGGGCAACTACCTTGTTTTTAGTTCTTTGCTATCATGAAAAGTGTTACTATTATTTTGATATATATGGAAGGAACTTTTCTGTCTACAACCTCCCTCGGAGTCCTAGCAAAGGGATTTTTGGAATAAAGGGTAGTGACATTTTAATTGCTTCCTTAGACTCACTAGAGTATGAGGGGTCTAGATAACCAGTTTTGGGATATGTTGTAGAGCAGTGGTTCTCAACCTTTCTAATGCCGTGACCCCGCAATACAGTTCCTCATGTTGCGGTGACCCCAAACCAAAAAATTATTTTGGTGGCTACTTCAAAACTGTAATTTTGCTACAGTTATGATTCAGAATGTAAATACCTGATATGCATTATGTATTCTCATTGCTACAAATTGAGAAGCTGAGAACCGCTGTTGTAGAAGGAACTGCTTTTGAGGATTAGATTGGACAAGATGGCTAACTAAAGATCCTTCCAACTCTGACTGAGAATCTCAGTTTGGGCATCAACCCCTCTCCTTAAGATTCCTTCCACCTTCAAAGGAAGCCCATTCTACTACTGAATAACTATGTACTGGGAATTTTTCTTTACATTAAGATTAAATCTGTCTCCTTTCAATGTCTACACACGGCTCCTAATTCTGGCTTCTAGAACCAAGAAAAACAAGTCTTATCCATCTCCTACCATATAAGGGAGTCTTTCAAATATCTGAAGACAAACTATCATGCCACCCCACCCCAAATCTTGTCTAGGCTAAATATTTCCAGGTCCTTCAATGAAGAGCTCATTATATAACAAGATCTAAAAGCTCTTCATCTTGGTCATCTTTCTCTGGACACTTTCCAGTTTTTCAAGGTCATTCCTAAAATGTGGCATATAAATCTAAACACAATACTCCACAGACAGTACAGAGTGGCCTGAAATGCCTCATTGGTGAACCTTTTCCAAGTAGGAGTGCCCCAGAGGGCAAATTCAAACTGTCTGTGAACCCCAGGATCACAGAGAGAGTGTAGAGAGAAAGTGCTTGCTTTGGGTGGTAGGACAGATGTCCTCAGGAGCTGGGAAGAGGGGGAATGGAGCACTGCCCAAGTGCTGGCTCTGCATGTCTTCTCTAACACTGGTACAGAGGGACAATATGCTTCCTTTCCCTGGAGAATCTGTAAGTGGAAACTGAATGCCCACTTGTCAGGTGCATCATACAGAAGAATGTTGTTCAGGTACAAGTTGAACTAGATGACTTCTATGTTCCCTTCTGAAGAGGTTTGATATTTCTGCAAATCTGCTAATGTTGAGGAGATAAAAGCCAAGTACAGATTGTTTCAAAAACAGGAGGACCAGCAACAATTTCTAATGCTTATGATTTGCTACAGGGAAATTCATGATGAGAACAAGGAAGCAAAATAAGACGGAATCAAATCATTTGGTATTTTTCAGCATTATTACTAGAAGGCGTCTCCAACAAACCTCTTCTCCCATGTTTCCTCATGATATATAAATGGCCCAGGGTTCTCAAAGACTGTTCTAGAAAAGGAAAAAGTTTAGCAGATTCTGCAGCTAGAAAAGCTACAGGAGCTATTGTCCTAACAGCCTCTTGAAGTACAAAACTCTTCAACAGAAAGTTAACCAGTAGGTATTGAAATGTGAAAATACAACTACTCATGAAAAATATCTACCAAGTTGTGGAGATGTTGCAATCTTTATTTGTAAAAGGATATACATACATAGTGATGAAATGCGATGTGTTTTTGAAGTATTATAGTATTATTAAGGTTGTTACAATTAAATAATCAAGTTAATTAACATAATGTAATAACAAAGACTTACATTGTTATTTTTTAAAACTGTGATAAAGCAACATCTTACCAATTCAATTCCTTGTGGAAAAGGTGTATCATCCCAATCCTTCTGTGGAAACCTCTGTATTATTTTTCCCATTCCTTCTGCAGACCCTGTAAAATAAATTCAAGGTGAATTTATAATTATAATAAAACTATCAAAACAACTATTTTAAAAACAATTCAACAAACCACTTATGAGTAATTTTCAACAAGTAATTCGGCAAATATTATTAAGTATGTATATTATGCAAAGTTTACTTATACAGGCTACTATGATTTTTTATAAGATGCAGAAAAAAAGTTTAGCTACATAATTAGTTTTATAATTATAAGAAATCCTTGACTGAAGAAAAGATTTATGCAAATGTCTCAATTTTCAAATTTTATTTTAAAATACATTCCAAAAATTATAGATTAGTGACTTTGACACTATTTCTCAAAAAAAATCTAAATGAGACCATTTAATAAACAGTTGGTGAATACTTGAGAAAGTTGAAGGAATCTAAAGAAACCAACATAGATTCATTAAAATTTTTTGTTGTTGGGAGCAGCTGGGTGGCTCAGTGGATTGAGAGAGAGATAGGCCTAGAGACATGAGGTACTAGGTTCAAATCTGACCTCAGACACTTCCCAGCTGTGTGACCCTGGGCAAGTCACTTAACCCCCATTGCCTAGCCCTTACCACTCTTCTGCCTTGGAACCAATATTGGCTCCAAGACAGAAGGTAAGGGTTTTAAAAAAAAAATTATTGTTGTTTGGTAATTTCAGTCATGTCTAACTCTTTATGATTCCATTCAGGATTTTCTTAGAAAAGATATTGGAGTAGTTTGCCATTTCCTTTTCCATCTCATTTAATAGATGAGGAAACGGAGGTAAATAGAATTTAGTGTCTTACCCAAGATAATGCTGCTAGTATCTGAGACCAGATTTGAAAATGGGAAGATAAATTTTCCTGACTCCAGGGCTAGTGATCTATCCATTGTATCACCTAACTATCCTCATTAAAAATAAACCAGACTAGGGGCAACTAGGTGGATTGAGAGCCAGCCAGGTTTAGAGACAAGAGGTTCTAGGTTCAAATCTGGACTCAGACACTTCTTACAGTTATGTGACCCTGGACAAGTCACTTAACCACCACAGCCTAGTCCTTAACTCTCTTCTACCTGGGGAAAAATATACAGTTTTGATTCTAAGACAGAAGGTAAGGGTTTTAAAAATAAATAAGACCATAACGGACAGTTATATAATAGCCTTGTGATTATATTTTTCAATGAAAAGCAAGAAATGTTTTAAGCTTATATTCTACTAAGTGATATTTTAAATGAAAGCATAAGCAGTTTTTGTCAGTCAACTATCATTTATTAAGCATCTACTCTATGCCAGGAACTGTGTTAAGCCCTGGCGACACAATAAAAAGCTAAACCCAGTAAATATGAAGAATTTGGAGAAACCTAGAAAAACATATATGAGTTAATACAGGATGAAGTAAGGATAACCAGGGAAACAGTATTCATAAATATTGACATCAATTTAAGTAGAGAGAAAAAAACACAAAAGAGAAAAAGAAAAGAAAGCTGAATGCTATAAGATTAGAATAACCAATAACCCTGGATTTTGAAAGAAGAAGATTCCTTTAAAAAAAAAAGGCAAAAACAGCCTGGGTCACTTCCCTCACTCTGAGCTAAGCAGGAAATGGAGTGACTTATCAGAGATCACTACTGATATGCATAGAAGCTTAGATTGATCCCTTTATGACCTAGGTCAGTTCATTCCTCTTTAGGTACTTTAGGTACTCTCTCTTGCAGACTCACCTGCAATCTTAGTTCAGATATCCAACTGGCATAGCCCACTGCAGCTTAGAACTCCTGAGCTCAGGAGATCTGCCACAGCTTCTACATCCTCAATAAGTGGGATTAGAGGATTACAATAGGGTATCTGGCTCTCCTTCACTTTTTTTCAGAGATGGGAGATTATAGGAGTGGAATATTGCTCATACTATTTAAGAATCAGTTAAGGTACTGATTGATTTTGTTGAACCACCTTTTTTTCTCATTTTATATTCTCTGTATGAGAACTCATTGGGAAGTAAGTAGAAAGGATATATCCAGAAATGAAGATGAGGATAAAGACAAAAGATAACAATAAAAAATGTTTTATATCAAATGCCCCCAAAGTTCTACCCTAGGACCTCTTCCCTATTCCTTCCTTACTTCTTCATTTGCTGATTTCATAAACTCCCATGGATTCAGTTTTCATCTTTATTCAGATGGTTCTCAGGTCTATTTCTCCAGCCCTGATCTCCAGTCTTGGAGAACTGACTATTAGATATCTTTAACTGGATGTCCTATAGATGTTCTAAGCTCCCCCAAACTGAACTCATCATCTTTTCCCTCAAATCTCTTCTTCTTTCTAACTTTCCTATTACTAGAGGGACCACCACTATCCACTCTAGCAGGCTCACAACCTGGGTATCTTTCTTGACTCCTTAATCTTTTAACTCCCATAACCAATCTGCTGCCAAATACTATTCCTTCTAATTTACCAATATCTTTCGTATATGTTTCTTTCTCTCTTCTGATACTGATATTACTCCAGTGCAGGCACTCAGTATGTTTTGCATGGTTGTTGAAAGTCTGCTGGTTGGTATCTTCAATCAAAATTTCTCCCTACTAGAATCAGTCTTCCACTCATGCCTGTCAAAGTGATCTTTGTAAAGCACAGGTCTGACTATATATCACCTCTTTAGTCAATACACTCTAGTGGTTCCCTATTACCTCCAGAATAAAATATAAGTCCTCTGTTTAGCTTTAAAACCCTCATAATCTAACCCTTTACTATCTTTCCAGTCTTCTTACAACTTAATCTCCTCCACATACTCTGCAATCCAGTGACTGACTTCTTTGCAGTTCTTTACAAACAACACCTCATCTTCCAACTTGAAAAACATTTGCACTGACTGTTATCCTTCAGACGTGAATGCTTTTCTTCCTCATTTCTGCCTCACAGTTTTCCTGTCTTCCTTTGAATCTCCGCTAAAGTCTCCCTTCTGCAAGAACCCTTTGATAGTGAGGGAACTGAGGGGATCAGATCAAGGGGTTGAGTGGGAATTAAGTGAACCACACTAATTCCATATGACACAATTCTGGATCTATTTAATTAAGGGGTCTAGTACAATTTCTGTCTCATAAGAAAACTTTATCAATTAGGAGAATTGTGAGAAACTTTATTACACTGTTTGAACCTACTCCTGCAAGGCTGGGATGCTGGACCATCTCTACTAGGGATCTAGGCTATGCTGACCAAAAACTAGGTCAAATTCAAAGATTAATGCAAGGAGTTTTCTCCCAATTATATATTTCAAATAACTCATTTGTCTTATCTGAAAATTGGCCCCATACTGGCTAATCAGTTATTGTTTTCATATTCCTTGGATTGAATACAGAAACTTGCAGGGAGTGGGACATCTTTTTCTGATTTCAGGGAATTGTATTTGTTTATTCTCCTCCTCACAGTTTGGAAAGTTCCAATCTTTTCTTTAATTGGAAATTAGATTATCTAATTTTATATCCTGGTTAATTATTTTCTTTTAATTAATTGGTCTCATGACCAATCGTTTTTAGTGTATAAAAGTCTGTATTTGGGGTCCAGCGCCAAAGCTGAGGAAAGCTACTAGACCTAATTTGTTGGACAACTGGCATGCATTGCTTAATAAATCAATATACTCAAAAGTTTGAACCTTTGTTTACTCAGTCACTTCATCTTTCACCTCCTGTACCAGTACCCCTTAATCTTGGTGCCTTCTGAGACTACTTCCAATTTATACTGTATATACCTTGTTTGTATATGTTTACATACTGTCTCTTTGTAGACAGTTTGCATACTATCTCCCCTCCTAGTTCTGTTACTCACTTTATGCCTCTGCTTTTTCATCCTGGTACTTTCCTTGGCATTTGAGGTCTCATTCTGAATCAGGTGGCCTTCTCACCCTAGAATATACTTGCATGATGACTGCCCTCACCTCCTATTTGTGAGTTCCTCCTGGGACCTTCATTCTGGGAAGGAGTCCAAGCAGGTCAGCTTCTTTCCTTTGTCAGCTATGTACCTGACTTTCTCACTTCCAAATAACACACGGAGACCAGGTGCCTTTATTCCCCACCCCATTCCCCACCTCTACCCTTCAACCCCAGATTTTTAGCTCCCTTTTGTGTGTTGCCTTTTTCCTTTAGAATGTAGGCTCTTTGAAGGCAGGGACTGTTTTTCTTTTTGCTTGTATTTGTATTCCTGGTGTTTGACATGCCTGGCGCAAAGTAAGTCCTTAATGAATGCTTGTTCACTTTCCTTCCAATAGACTTTGAGCTACTTGAGAGGAGAGACTATACTTTGTCTCTATATACCCCAGCTCTTAGGACAGTGCCTGCCACAGAGCACACACTTAAAAGTCTTGTTAACTTGACTTAGCACCACAATTGACTTTTGAGATTGTAAATTCCTTAACAGTAGAAATTTGCTTATTCTTCTGCCTTCCACATGGTACCTACCTAGTAAAGAGAAAAACTCATAACAGAATTTCAATAAATACTTGTTAATTAAAACATTTCTAATGTTAGAAATTGACAACAAGGATAAGTAATTATGCCTGTTTCCTCCTTGTGTCTCTAGTGCTTAGCACAGTGCCTGGCTAAGGGTAGGTACTTAAAAAATGCTTGCTGATATGACTTCAAATACATTAGATATTAATTTTAGTAATAAAAGTAAATTATAGAAAAATTTAAATTTAAAAATTCCCTGTGCAATAAACAACTTCTTAATACTTGATATACAAAACTTCACAGTGGAAAGAATAACAGATCAGATCTAAAAACCTTAAGTTCTAGTCCCATTTCTGCCACTAATCTTCTATGAGACTAAATGAAGGAATAAACTCATTTATCCAGCTATAAAGCCCTATAAGATATAAATGGAAGTAGAGAAGGAGTGGCATATCAAGGAAGAAGGCTATTCTTTTTATTATAAAGATATTTTATTTTACCAATTACATGTAATAACAAATTCCCACACAAGTTTTCTGAAGCTATATGACCCAGATTGTGTGTGTGTGTGTGTGTGTCTCTCTCTCTCTCTCTGTCTCTGTCTCTCTTCCCTCCCCCTCCCAGAACTGGTAAGCAATTCAATTTGGTTTTATACATATATTCTCATGAAAAGCATTTCCACATTATTCATTTTTGTAAGAGAATAATCACATAAAACCAAAAACCCAAAATAAAAACCCAAATAAACTGAAGTGAAAAATCATATGCTTTGATCTTCATTCCGACTTCAACAGTTCTTTCTCTGTGGGTGAATAGCATTCTTTGTCATAAGTACCTCAGAATTGTCCTAGATCATTGTATTGTTGAGAATAGCTAAGTCTTTCACAGTTGATCATTCCAAACTATTGCTGTTACTGTGTATAATATTCTCCTCGTTCTGCTTATTTCACTCAGCATCAGTTCATGTAGGTCTTTCCAGCTCTTTTTTAAATCATCCTGTTCATCATTTCTTACAGCACAATAATAGTCCATCCCCATCAGCAATTCCTCAATTGGACATCCCTTCAATTTCCAATTCTTGGCCACCACAAAAAGAGCAGCTATAAATATTTTTGTACAAGTAGGTCCTTTCCTCATTTGAAAAGAGTTATTCTTAAATGGCAGGCTACCCTAAATGGAAGAAATGTGAATGCCTTTAGAAAACTGTTCCCCTTTTTAGATGTTATGGCCAAAAATCCCTGAAGAAGTTTTTGAAGATTTGAAGACCACACAAAGAAGAGAAAATAAACCATAAAAAAAATTCTGGCCAAATATGAAACAATATATTTCTGACTATTTTAGCCTGAACCTTTACAAGTTGCTTTAAGCAATTTAAAAAAGCTTATCTGATGACCAGGTTATTATCATCATAATTCAATATCATTCAGTGACTAAATTTGTGATAAATACTGGTTCATATCATACATTTGTTATTTTGAGAAGAGTTTGGTTTTATTGCAAGACTTAAATATGAAGAATGAGTCTACTGGGAATGCTAGCCAAGATGGCTGTCTGAACAGAAATTCATACAAGATCAAATAATGATCAAGAAATCCAATGAGAAACTAGAGTAACTACTTTCAGCCCATGATCTTCACAAAAAGTCAATCAAAACACAGTCCATAGGAAAAGAGACCATCAGCAAAGCCAGGGACAGTACAGTATAGGCAAACAAGCCAACAGTATGCCTGTTTTGACTATCAACAGATCAAAGCAGTGATGGGCCAGAAACTTCAAGGCTCTATTTCCAGATTCACTAAAGGTAGTCATAAAGGCTTAGGTCCTGTTCTTAAAGTTTGAAGCAATGAAAAGAGCAAGGTAGCACTCAGACCAAGACAACACAGGTCCCAGCCCTCCAAAGTACCTAGTACCTCTCCTGAGACACTCAGAGAATACAGAGGATTATGAAGTTGCAACATTTTGAATATAGAAGATCCAGGAGAATCTAATGCTGGGAGATGGAGGTCAGAGGAACAAAGAGATACCAGGTAGAAGATGCACAGTGATTTTCTTTTCTTTTTTTTTTAATTTGGTCATTTTCAAACATTATTCATTGGAAACAAAGATCATTTTCTTTTCTTCCCTCCCCTCCCTCCCACCACCTCTCCCATAGCCCACACGCAATTCCACTGGGTATCACATGTGTTCTTGATTCAAACCCATTTCCCTGTTGTTGGTATTTGCATTAGAGTGTTCATTTAGAGTCTCTCCTCAGTCATATCCCCTCCACCCCTGAAGTCAAGCAGTTGCTTTTCATCGGTATTTTTACTCCCACAGTTTATCTTCTGCTTGTGGATAGTGTTTTTTAGATCCCTGCAGATTGTTCAGGGACATTGCATTGCCACTAATGGAGAAGTCCATTACCTTCGATTGTACCACAATGTATCAGTCTCTGTGTACAATGTTTTCCTAGTTCTGCTCCTTTCGCTCTGCATCACTTCCTGGAGATTGTTCCAGTTTCCATGGAATTCCTCCACTTTATTATTCCTTTTAGCACAATAGTATTCCATCACCAACATATACCACAATTTGTTCAGCCATTCCCCAATTGAAGGGCATCCCCTCATTTTCCCATTTTTGGCCACCACAAAGAGCGCAGCTATGAATATTCTTGTACAAGTCTTTTTCCTTCTTATCTCTTTGGGGTACAAGCCCAGTAGTGCTATGGCTGGATCAAAGGGGCAGACAGTCTTTTATCACCCTTTGGACATAGTTCCAAATTGCCCTCCAGAATGGTTGGATCAGTTCACAACTCCACCAGCAATGCATTAGTGTCCCTACTTTGCCACATCCCCTCCAGCATTCATTACTTTCCTTTCCTGTCATGTTAGCCAATCTGCTAGGTGTGAGGTGATACCTCAGAGTTGTTTTGATTTGCATCTCTCTGATTATAAGAGATTTAGAACACTTCTTCATGTGCTTGTTAATAGTTTTGATTTCTTTGGCTGAGAACTGCCTGTTCATGTCCCTTGCCCATTTATCAATTGGAGAATGGCTTGATTTTTTGTACAATTGATTTAGCTCTTTGTAAATTTGAGTAATTAAACCTTTGTCAGAGGTTTTTATGAAGATTGTTTCCCAATTTGTTGCTACCCTTCTGATTTTAGTTACATTGGTTTTGTTTGTACAAAAACTTTTTAATTGGTTTTGTTTGTACAAAAACTTTTTAGTTTTGTTTGTACAAAAACACTTTAGTTTTGTTTGTACAAAAACTTTTTAACAGTGATTTTCTAATGTGGCCACTGCATAGATCCATTTTGCTTGTCTATATTTATTGATTACAAAGAATTCTCCATCCTCCCATACCCTTTCTTTTTATTGACAGAGGAAAGGGAGATTTGGGAAAGGAGTTAATAATAACAATGTAAAAAAAAAGATAGAGTTGTTGAAACATTTCAAAAAATGCACAGAAGAGACAAGAAGGGAGGAAGTAAAATAGTTTTCAAAATAATGTGTTTTATATATTTTTAAAAAACAAATGGTATGAAATTTAGATTCCTGATTGCATGCAGAACTTTTTTGTATATTTGAGTATGTGGAATGTTAATTTTGAGTGTTTAAATAAAGAATCAAAAACAATTCAAAGGAATGAATCCATCAGACATTAAGGCTCCCCAGTATTCATATCAATCCAAATCAATGAGTCAGTTTTTATTCTTCACTCTTCTACATTCCTAAGTTCTATAGACTCTAACTCTACAACACAATCTACATCTGTTTGTTCCCTTTTTCTAAAATCACATGGCCATCATTCTAGATCAGTCTCATATTACATTTTATCTGAATTATTGTAATAGCTTCCTAATTGGCTTCTTTGTCTTTTCCTCTCTCCAATTTGTTTCTCTCATAACTGATAAAATAATCTTTCTTGGACACAGGTCTTAACCATACCACTACCCTTCTCAGTGGCTGGTTCACTATTATATGGGATAAAATACAACCTTCACATGGCATTAGGCCATCCATATTCTGGCTCTATTTCACCTTTCCAGACTTATTTCACATTATTCTTCTATTTTATATACTCCATACTCTAGTCATATTGGATATCCTATTAATTCCCAAACTTGATGTGCCATCTCCTGCCTCTATATGCAGTTCATACCTGGAATGTGCTCCCTATATCACCTTTAAGAATCCTTATTCTCTTTTAAAGCTCAGCTCAACTGTTTGTTATTTTTCCTGTATAAACTTTCCAGATCCCTCCAGCTCCTCAAGTATTCCTAGAGCACTCATTCAGGCTCTTTCTTCTTTGCCTCACTGCATTCCCCCATTGATCTGTCACAATTTCTTCTATTAGATTGATGTATGTCATCCATTCCCACCTCAAGAGAATCTAAATTCCTTGAAAACTACTCTTTTTGTCATTTGTACCCACAGCTTATACAGAATAAGCACTTAATTTCTATTGAATTAAAAGGAAACTAAGGAATACATATGAATATAATCTGTTTATATTGTTCAGCTTCAATTTCTTTTAGTTCTACTACTGCCTTAACTCTGCAATATCCCAAAGGATAGCATTCCAAGAAGAGAAAAAGGCAGAAAAGGGAGGAATTCTCAATGTCTGACAAAGTCTTTCATAGCATGCTGATGGTAAAAATATGAGTTCTATAATTAGTTAAGAGTCATAGTCTTGAATCCAAAGAAACTTGATTAATAGAACCATATCATTCTACTGGGATGCAGCAGAGCTCTGTTTTCAGACTTGTCTTTATCAATGATTTATAAACTATAAAAATGAAAATGACATGTTTATCATATCTGCAGAAAATACAAAGCTGAGAGGGACAGTTAATATAATAAAAATTGGATCCAAGAAGATCTCAACAGGTTATATAAATGGTCTGAATCCAAGAAAATGATACTTAAAAGTGATAAAGTATATTTGCTATATTTGGTGTCCCCCAAATCCCAAAGCACAACTGCACTAGTAAAGGATAGACCTGACAAGGATTAAATGCAGTTTATATGAAAGGGGGAAGAGGTTAGCTGGCAACAACCTAAACACAAGTCAACTATATAATGCAAATGCTAAAAAAAAAGTTAATGCGATTTTAGATTTAATTAATCTAAGTTTAATTTTAATTCACCTGAACATTTATAAGGGAAGGTGAGGGAGGGAATAAGTATTTATTAAGTGCTTCCTATGGGCCCACACTTTGCAAATATTATCTCATTTAGTTTCTACTATCAAGATGACAAAGCAGCTAAGTGGTGTTGTGGATAGTGTCTCAAGCCTAGAGTCAGGAAGACTCATCTTCCTGAGTTCAAATCTGGCCTCAGACAT
Source organism: Monodelphis domestica (assembly GCF_027887165.1). NCBI lineage: Eukaryota > Metazoa > Chordata > Mammalia > Didelphimorphia > Didelphidae > Monodelphis > Monodelphis domestica. The sequence goes on along the minus strand of NC_077232.1, from coordinate 62,147,985 downwards.
TTAATAGCTGTGTGAGCCTGGGCAAATCATTTAATCTTGTGTGCCTCAGTTTCCTCATCTATAAAATAAACTAGAGAAGGAAATAGCAGACCACTCAGTATCTCTGCAAAGAAAACCCCAAATGGGACCACAAAGAGACACAGACAGACAGACAGACAGACAGACAGACAGACACACACACACACACACACACACACACACACACACACACACACACACACACACATAAAGCCCCAAACTTCAATCTGCTTGTGATGTCATCAATGTGAATACTTCTATTCTGTCAAACTCTTGTCCATGTCACCTAACAAATCTGCCAGAGAAGGCCCACATAACATGTTTGTGAGCTTCCTATTATTCTTTTGACATTCCATGGACATTAATTGAGAACTTAGGCTACCCATTAATCCCTAAAACTGACCAATTTACCAACCATCCCATATTTTTTTCTCCCAGTCATATATTTTTATTCTTGATTGATATCCATATTGCATTTCTTCCCAATAAGTTCTCATCTAAAATGTGCTCCTGCTCATGTATATATCCAACTTAGCAGGCTGCAACATAGACTATATCATACAAGATAAGATAGCGATAGGAACAAAGAAGAAATCCAGACAGTAGCCTAGGGTTATATGGAAAAGGAATGAAGATTTTTAGTTGTGAGAGGGACAGGATGGTAATTCAAGGAAGACTTTCTAGAGGTACTGGCAGTTAACCCTTAAAAGAAGATAAGGATCCTGAAAGGTAGAAATGAGGAGATAAATTCCAGGGGAAAAAAGACAACTATATGAAGGGCATGGAGACAATTATGGAAATTATATAAATAAGGTGGATAGGAGAAATCTGGCTGTGAAAGGCCTAAAATGCCTACTTAAGGAGATTATATTTAATATCATTAGCAAGAGGAAAACCACTGAAGTTTTTTGAGCAAGGGAATGTCATGATCAATTTGTACTTTAGGAAAATTATTTGGCAGAATAAAGTATGGATTAGAGAGAGGAGAGAAAGGTAATCAATTAGGAGTCTAAAACCCCCCCACCACTACTATATAAGTGATGTTGATTTTGGAACAGAATGAATATACAATGTATGGGTGATATTCAAGATCCTGAAGTAAAGGAGTGGGCACTAGGGAGAACAGATAGATGTGAAGAACTAAAAAGAAGTTATTAAAGTTTAAAGGACTAGGAAAAGAGACAAGAGAATGAACAGAATCTAAGATGCACTAATCAGAAAATGCAGGGTTTTGCAAGATAGATTCTAGAAAAGTATCTTATAAGGCCTGAGAGAGTGGTTAAATAGAATTCTTAACAGAGAACTGGGAAGTTCTGAAACTATAAAGATTTGTCAGGACTTGAGGAAGCTCTGTGACTTGCTCATAGTGACAGAACCAGTAAGTATAAGGGGTAGATTTTGAAACCAGGTTTTGCTGACTCCAATTCTAGCTATTCATTACACCACAGATTTTTCTAAGTTATGTGATTTGCCTTACCAATACTTCATGTAAAGACTTAAAGTTAGTTTTCATTCTTTCAGCAAACACACTTGACCATAAGAAAGGCAGCTCCTATAAAGGCAAATGTTAGGATGAACTCCAAAAAGATTTAAAAATCTTTAAATGACTAATTAACGTTGCAGATAAACAAAAGTTGATGCAACATTCATGTTCAATAAATTGACTAAGGAATTTTAACAAAATATAAGGAAAGGGACTGAATCTGTGATTTCATTAGGATAGGGAATGAATTCCCAAGTGAGAAAATGCCCTCTTACCAATGCAATTCCCTCTACCTTCTCTACAACAGATAGCCTTAAAGAACTGCCTCCACCACTGAGAAACTAAATTATCTTCCCAGAGTCCCAAAATATGTGTCAGTCACAGGTCTTGAAATCAGATCTTTCTGGCCTCTAGATCCACTCCATGCTGTTAAGTCTCACAACACAAAAGAATAATTCCCTTTAAATAAGAGAGGATGAGAAATCCATCACTTTTCTTGGCAATTCCACTGTAGAAATCATTCTTCCCCTTTAAGCATTGTTTACAGAAGTATCAATTTCTAAACCTCAGTCCCTTCATCAGCTTTCTTGCGTAAATCTCTGTCCCATTTTGGGTCAAAATGCCATCTCTTCCATGCCCTTTAAATTCCAGAAGTGAACTGTTAATGCATTTTGCATTCCAAATTAATGAGAAGTATGATAAACTGTTTCTTTACTTGCAAAGCATTGATAACACTGTTTGAGCTATGTTAACTCTTTATTTTTCCTCTTTAAAGGGAAGCTTTTGTTTCTACTTGCTTTATTAAAGAGAATTTAAAAAATCTTAAACAATGCAAATCTATAAAATTCTCAAGCAATAAATATCTCAAGTCAGAATACAATCTTGCAAAATTTTAACAAAGTAATTTTTTATTCAGTGTTTGAAAATCTCCTTTTGAAAATCTCATTTTCTGAATATTTTTGACTAGGTTGAAATATAATTACTGATCAACCAACCAGTTAATATTTATTTACTGCATTTTACCTACTACCTAAGGTTCTGTGGGGGTAAACAAGTATGTAGTGGGCAAAATATATCAACAATTATTTTGCACTGCAGGCATCAGGGCTAGTTTAGAATGTTAACATTTTTGTGAATTTTGTTTTCGATTAAAAAAGTGAGTATAACGTATGCAATAGTTGTTCTAAAAAATATCCAGTAATTTTAGTCATTGCTTCCCTGGTCTCCCCTTTACCCTCCCCCATAGGAAACACATTCTGCATTTTGGAAAACTCTAGCCTAGAGGCAATTAGGGAAGTGAAGATTTTTGAGCAGAGGAATCATACAATCAGAGGTATTTCAGAAATATAAATTCTGCAGCTGTGTGATAGATGGAATAAGAAGAGTCTAGAAGTAGGGAGGCCAAATAGGAAGCTATTTCAATAAATGAGAGGTGATAAATGCTTAAACTATGATAGTAACCACTTAGGAGACAAAAAGAGGATTCTGAGTTAGAGATATCAATGTAATATTCATTGAGAAGGGTCCAGCAAGAAGTTTGTGATGCAAGAATAGAAGAAATGTTAAGGCTAGATATATAGATCTCGGAGTCATCTGCTTTGATATGATACCTGATACTCATGGGAGTAATGACCTAAGAGATAGTACAGAAAAAAAGAGGTCTTAGGGGAACATCTACCTTTAGACATTTAGACGTGTAAATGTTTTAGGGAGATGGATTGATGCTTTAGCAGAAGAATCAGTCAACACGCATTTATTAAATGCCTACTATGTGCCAGGAACTGGGTTAAGCACTGAGAAAACAAAGAGAAGCATGGTTTTAGAAAGCCTGTCCTCAAGGAGAGAGAAATCACATAATTATGTTCACACAAGTTTTATACAGGATGATGAAGGTAGTGTCAGAGGGGAAACACTAAGATTAAGGAAGATTAGAAAAGGCTTCTCTGAGACTTAAAGGAATCCAAGGCAAGCCGGGAGGCAGAGATGAGGAGGGACAAGGTTCCAGGAATAGTGAGGCTGTGTTATTAGATCAGAGAGTACACGGGGGTGAGAGGAGTAGAGAACAGAAGGTGAGTAAAGAAGGATGGGCTCAGGCTATGAAGGGCTTTCAAAGCCAGAGGATTTCTATTTAATCCTGGATGTAAGAGAGGGACACTGCAGGTTACTGAATAGGACCGTGACATGGTTAGATTTGTGCTTGTTGCTCTTCAGTAGAGCTCTTCACTTAACCACTAAGAAGCATGAATTTGACAGGTGAGTGGAAAATGGAGACATCTGGGGCAGGGAGACCAAGCAGCAAGTTTTGCAATAGTCCAGGTATGAGGTGATGAAAGCCTACACCAGAGTGGTGGCAGGCAGCATTTGAAAAGAGTGAAGGGGGATATAGAAGAGATGCTACAAAGGCATTAATTACAGGTCTTTATCATTGAAATGATTAGACAGGAGGAGATACAAGCAACTTTCTCCAGTAGTATTCAGCAGTGCAAGTAGGCAAATAATAAACTTAAATCAAGATTGGGAAACTAGAAAAGGGTACACACAGTAGCAGATCAGAGAAGGTACATGATTGAATGGGAGAGGATAGTATACAACTGAATTGAGTAATTATAGGCTTACAATAGAAAATTGTAAGGCAAATGAAGCTAAGAAGCTAAGAAGACTAGGAAGGCTAGGACAGAGGATAGAATGAAAAGGAAAAGCAGCTGTTTAAAGGAAGAGGGGAAGCATTCTTAAGTGCCTACCATATGCAAGGTACTTATAAGAGGCTTATAAATGTTATCTCATTTCATCTTCACAATTCTGTGAGGTAGGTATTGTTATTATCCCCATTTTATAGTTGAAAAAAAAACTGAGGCAGAGGTTAAAGATTTGCCCTTTAGGATCATATAGTCAGTAAATATCTGAAGTCAGATTTAAACTCAAGTTTCCTAACTCCAGGCCCAGTATTCTATCCACTGCACCACTTCACTGTCTTTTAAAAACAAAGTATACAAGACTGGAACTCTGTATGCTTTGTCTTTAAGAAAGAAAGACATGAGGGGGCAGCTGGGTGGCTCAGTGGATTGAGAGCCAGGCATAGAGACGGGAGGTCCTAGGTTCAAATCTGGCCTCAGACACTTCCCAGCTGTGTGACCATGGGCAAGTCACTTGACTCCCATTGCCTATCCCTTACCACTCAAGGTAAGGGTTTAAAAAAAAAATTTTTTTTAAATAAAAGAAAGGCATATGAGCATTTATCATGTAACTACTATGTGTCAAGCACTGACCTAATCACTTTATAAATATTATCTCACAATCCTAGGAGCAAATTGCTATTATTTTTCTCATTTTACAGTTGAAGAAACTGAGGCAGATAGAGGTTAAATGACATGCCAAGAGTCACACAGCTAAAGTAACTGGAGATCTGAACTCAGTCTTTTTTACTCCAGGCCCAGTGCTCTAATTACTTTCTCACCTGGTGAATTATAGTGAAATAGGACAGTTGACTTCAGAGTTAAAGATCATGAAGGAAGCAGTTATGGGTAATGATGAGTTATAAGGTGATCATCCCTCTTGGTTGCTGAGGTAAAATAAAAATGGTCATGGAAGGCATGAAGATTGATGAACTGAGAGGCCAGGTGTTTGAAGGGCTAATTTCTAAGGTAATAATTTAATAATAGAAACATTCAGGGGGAAGAGGCTATGAGACAGATAAGAAATTCCCTTAGAAAAAAAGAGAAAAAAGAATTTGGAGATCAGTAAATAACTGAAATAAGGGTCTGCCTGGCTAAACTAGTAAAACTCAAAGAAAGATTCTGTTGAATTATTTTAGCAAAGATCTAGGATTAATGAGGTAAAACAGGTATGCCTACTTCTTTTGGCCCAATATGTCTGAAGGCATGAGAAGAGGAACATTGAGTTAAAGAGAAAATAATCAAGGATACATTGTCTTCCAACAAGAATGAAATTTCTGTGAGCATTGGAAGATGGAAAAAACATGCAATGAAAAAATGTCAGATGAAGGGGAATTTCAGTTGAGTGGAAATTCTAAATGGTATTATGTGATAGGAGAGCAGAGGTGGTTGTGGACTATGAAGCAGGAATTGAAGTGAATAGGAATGAGAATATGGGAGAATGAAGTCTCCACTTTAGCAGACAGAGACAATCACAGGGGTAAGAAAGGCAAACAGCAAACCCAGTTCTTTACGCTCCAAGTCCAAGATACTAACATTTCTCTATCACACTCTCATTCTAATCTACAAGACAAAAGGAATAAAGTCACTGGCATACCTGGGAAAATTAGAAAATGGCAATGATTTCATGCCACGTCCAGAATAATCATTCTGATATGCATTCCTAATCACTTTTCCCTGCTCAAAAACTCCCAGAAATTCCTTGTTGGCCACTGAATCAAGGAAAGATTACTTAGCCTGACATTTCAGTTGTTCCCCAATTGGACTCCAACTTGCCCTTTTAATCATGCCACACAATATTTTTCCCCAAAGACTCTATGTCCCAGGCAAACTGGACTACTCATCACTCCTGATCTCACCTTGCTCCATCCTGTCCCTGTGTCTTTGCAAAAACCTGCAATGCAAAAAACAAACAAACAAACAAAACCAACATCTCTGTTGAAAGTTTTTCCCCCCATTAAGTCTTTCTTGGTATCTTCAACTAAAAGTGAGTTTCCCTCCCCCAATATACCAATTTGAATTCTTCTATGCTCTTAATATAATGTAACTTATGTATTTGTATCTCCCTACTAAACTGAAGTTACTTGAAGATAGTGACTACATAAAACAGAGATATCTAATCTCTGCATTTGCAGGGCAATGCACAGTTCTTCACAAATAAATGCCCATTAATAATTGAAATAATTAGAAAGATAAGCAGATAAACTATGCAAGTATTACTTAGGTCTTCATGGGAAGTCCAGGTTTTTTAGGACTAAATTATATAAATAATTCATCATCATTTAAAAAAAGAAATTAAAAAAACAGATATTCTTTCTTGGCATTAGATCCCAATCACAGAAGTAAACTAAGAATATGTGATAAACTCTTCCTGGAGTAGTTGTATTTTTTTTAATGTTTTACACATCTGGCAAACAATGCTCATATTTAATACTGCCAAGAAATCTACTGAATAATACAAGGAATTTAATTATGCATTTGCTGGCTACTTATCACATTTTTGAAACTACACTCCAAATAGCGGACTGGCATTTAAAATTAAAAACAGTCCATTTGGCTTTTAATGTAACTTATAAATCAGAAAAGTTATATAAACACTGAGGAGTCTCATTTGCCCTATTCATATCAAAGGGTGGTACTGATCAGTAGCAATCCCTTTTAAGAATGACTACTTCATAAAATCTCAGATTACTATAGACCTTGGAAAACCAACTAGTTTAAACTCTCACCCAAACCACAAATCCTCTATGCAATATCACTGATGGGGACTATACATTCTCTGCCTAATCACTTTCAGTGACACTTATTACCTTAAAAGTAAACCCAATTTCAAAAGACTCATGATGAGATTTGCTATTCATTTCCAGATACAGAACTGATAGAATTCACATGCAGATTAAAACCTATATTCTTTCTTGTTTTCCAGATATGGCTAATGCAGAAATTTGCTTTGCTTGTCTAATACAGATTTGTAATGGGTTTTACTTTTCCTGCCTTTTCAATGGTTTGGGAAAGGAAAAGAGGGAAGGAGAGAATATGGAATTGAGACTAAAATTAAACTGAATTAAAAAATAAATAACTATAGAATATTTTTAAAAGGAAGCCTGTTGTAATTGTTAGAAAATTCTTTCATATTTTGAAGTCTGCCACCCTACAACTTCTACTCATTAATTCTAATTTTGCTCACTTAAGCCACAGAATACAACTGCTATCTCTTTTATACACATATCTTTCAAATACTTTCTTATGTCATATCTGCTCTATTATGTCATGATTATGAGCGCTCTCACTCTCTAGAATGTCTTCCAAGGACCATTAAAAAAATTTTTTTTTCCCTTCAAAATCCTAATCTTTTTCTTGGAATTGATACTACATATCAGTTTCAAGGCAGAAGAGTAGTAAGAGCTAGGCAACTGGGTTAAGTGACCTGCCCAGGATATCTGAGACCAACCTAGCTGACCCCAGGGTTATTTAAAGTTGAGGCACTACAACTGAGCACAAGACAGATGAGCACGAACAAGGAAAATGCTGGGCCTCTTACCTCCCTTGTTCTGGACACAACTTCTATTAATGGAACCTAAGACCTCAGTAGAATTCTTGGCAACATATCACACTTCCGGCTTACAACATGCTCGCAATCAACTAAAATCCTCCAGTCTTTTTTCAAGTGAAGGGCTGTTAACAAACATTTCTTGAAATGAATTAAACAAGACGTCTTCTTTGTTGCATGGTGTAAGTGTTTAATTCATGGATAAGGCTTTACATTTATCCCAATTAAATTAGTTCAAATTGTCATTCTCTAAACTCTCAGTATCATTTTGAATCCCAATTTTCTTCATTTAAACTTTTAGCTACAATACTCAGCTTCATGTTACCTTTGGTTGTTTAGTCATTTTGGTCATGTCCAACTCTTTTGTGGCCCCATTTTAGCTTGTTTAAAACTGTGATTCTCATTCTATATCTTAAGTGCATTACCTTTCTCTCAGGAAGTAACAAGTAGCATGCTTTGCTTCATCACTGATTCCCTACAATCATGATTAATCATCATTCTTAAGCATATCAAAATTGTTTCTCTTTAAAATATGTCATATTCTTCATTCTGCTCAATTACTTTTCCATCAGTTGAAGTCTTCCCAACTTTCTCTGATTTTGCCAGTGGGTGAATGTACAGGAAATTGAAGTGATTGTATCAGGATCAGGGTGAGAATTATTTGTCTGTGAGAGAAGTTGCTACTCTGGATGTAATTCTGTCCTACAAGGAAGTACTGGGCAGTAAAGCAGAAGCAATGGAACCCGTGGGACAATTGATCACATTGTCTTTGAGTTTATGATAGCCAAGGAAAAACATAATAAGTATGTAACCTTAACCCTAATCTACTATTGCTAGATAAATCCTCCTCTACCCCCAAACAACCAATTTAAAACATATAGTACTTTGCATACTGTAGGGACTGAAAAAATGTATGTAGAATTGAAAGTCACTTATCTCTTAACAACTTGCCTTCTATTTTCTCTTCCTTCCTTCTCTAAGAGTAACATCTCAGTTGTGAAAGACCAAAATTCTAACTCCAACCTCCTGAATATAATTATATTTACAGGAGTCAGGCTAGCCAGTAGTCATTCCATTTTAGAAGATATGAGAATGAAGAGAAGTGAACTAGATTTATTTTACAAGCCAAAGGTTTCCTTTAGTTGTTATGCAATCATTTTCAATCTTCAAGACCCCATTTGGGGTTTTCTTGGCAGAGATATTGGAGTGATTTGTTCTTTCCTTCTCCAGTTCATTTTACAGATGAGGAAACTAAGGGATGTGACTTGCCCAGGGTCACACAGCTAATAAGTGTCTAGGCCACTGGATTTGTATTCACAAAGAAGTCTTTCTGATTTCAAGCACTCTATCTTCTGTGCCATATAGCCACCCCAGTATATAATAAGGATAAAACATGTTTAGTAAAAAGGAATTTAAACATCTTGTTTCCATTTTTTCTTTAAGAAGATGGCTATTACAAGGTTTGGACAATTTATTGGTCTATTAGAACTTTACAAAATAAGCATTTGTAACAAGGCCAATAAAAGCCAACATCAGAGGACAAGGAAAATAAAAAACTATTCATTCACTAAAACAAAGTGTAGGAAATTCTTTTACAAAAGGCTTTCACATTTTTGTCCATTTAGCAAAATAATAAAAGAAGCTTCTTGATTTCTACGGAAATGAATTTTTGTTTAAAAATTGCTGGAGGAGTATAAGGGCTCTCCCATTTTCCACATAATCTCCTGTTTTTCAAAAGATTTAATTGAGGTATATGAACATTTTTGCCATGATTATATTTAATAAAGAGCCTTCGAGAAAACTTCAAAGTAATTTACTTTCAAATTGCATATGATGAAGGAAAATGTGACTTATTCATTAAAATAAGAAAATAATGGCTGTATGTAGAACTCTGAAAAAGTTAACAGTTCAGTAATGTATATGTTCACTAATTCAGGAGACAAAATAAATGACAGAACTAAGAGAAATGAGATTAACAGAAAATATGAATTTAAATAAAAACCAAATAGATAGCTGGTTCATAGCACTGCTATGGATTCCTTTCAGGTACATCAATTCACACTGGACTGTCTGTTGCCTCTTTTCCCATCCATACCATTTAGCATAGTGCATGACACATAATAGGTGCTTAATATTTATTGATTGCATGCATTTTGCACCAGATAAGAATGGTTAAAAGATTTTCATAACCTAGTAAAAACTTATATGTACTTAAAGAGTTTAAAAGAAACTCAACCAATTTGTAATCCAAAGTAGCTTTGGGAGGTCTTCAGAAGAAGACATTATGATTTTCTTTTTCCTCATAAAAGAAAAAAAAATCCCTTTCTTTTGATAAACAGAATAATTATTTCCTGGACTGATTTCTAATGAATAATTTTATTCCAAAAAATTCTACATAAACTCCTCCTGAACTGAAATCTTCTCTCCTAAAATCTAGGTGTCTCAGCTACATTCTCCCATTGGCAAGTTCCTCCTGGAACCATCATTTTCAAAAAAGGACCAGACCAGACATAATGCATTCTCCAGATTTGGTCACCATGCCTGCTCCCATTCAGCAGTCTCTCTTATCCCCTTTCCAGTTCTACGTGTTGACTTCTTTCATTAGAATGTAAGATCTTTTAGGGCAAGGATTGTCTTTTTGCAGTGTGTGGCACATAGTAAAGTGCTTAATAAACAAGTGTTGATGTGACTTAATCTATTCCTACAAATGGGCAAAAATCAAATGCAAAATAGAATATTCTTTTGTTCCCTTCATGTAGCACAGTGCCTTACATACAGTAGGAGTTTAATGACTATTTAAATTAATCTAAAAATATTTCCTCAGTGACTACCTAAGGGTCTTACATAAAGAAGTGTTCAATAAATATTTGTTGAATATGAAGAACTTGATAAATTATACTCAATTGTCTAGTTAAATAAGTTCAAAAATAAAATTACCTATAATGAATGATAAATTTTAGTCTACACCTCCTAATTCTAAGCCAGGAATCCAGGCTCAGAGACTAGAAAGCAATATTAATGGATCATAAAATATTATTTACCAAATAAAAGTTTGCATAGCTAGAAAAGGTACCAATAAGGATACAACAATAGATTGAAGCAGCAATGGATTTCTCTCCTCCTCCAAACCTGAGGAGCACCAACTTCCCAACAGCAAAGATTCTTATGCTTCAGGGAACCAGAAAGGCATGTCAATAATTCAAGCTAATCTTCCTGGACTAATCAAATCCCAAGAAATGCGGCTTCCTTCCTCTCAAAGTAAAATAGAGAATGACAATGACCAGCATCCTACACTGCTTTAAGGTTAGATAAGTGCTTTAAAAATAATATATCATTATATCTTCACAAGAACACTGGGTGTTGGTGTGTTATCATCCCCATATTGCAGATGAGGAGACCCAGCTTTGAGAAGGGGTGACCTGCCCAGAGCCACATAGTCAAGAAGTATCTGATGGAGTATTTGAAGTCAAGTCTTTCTGACTCTAAATTCAGGGCTCTATTCACTACAACCTTACAGTCTGTGAAATTGTGGTTAAACGGGTGCCACATTTACTAATTCTTATAGTTGGTAGCTGTTCTTTTTTTATTTTCTAATAGTCATTGATGGTTTTGCATGCTATTGTCATAAGAGACCATATCACTAAAGTCCTACAGACAAGTGAGTTAACATCTCACAAGTGCTATAACTGAGCTCTACTGACCTTGATTAAGATCAAAACTGCCAATTATTTTTTAAACTGCCAAGAATGCATTCCTAACCTTGCCTCTTTGTTCCTGCTACCAACAGCCACTAGGCCTATAGTTTTCCTTCCAGCCAAGCCTATCTTCCCACTTCCCTGCATGTGTCTCTGAGCAGGTTGCTTAAACATACTCAGCCCTAAAATACAGCTCAAATGGCACCTTTTCTCTATATAAATAGCTGTCAGTTAATCAATATTTCTAAAGTCTATACCCTGTCTGAACATAATATCTGAGATTCACAATCTTCCTAATCCTAACTTCTGCCCTTAAATACTTGAGGACTTAAACATGCATGATGGTATTCTCTCAATCTAGTTCAACCTTCTCAATTTCCAGGACCTTCATTCCACCTCTGCTACATACAAGGAGTCATATTCCTCTCTTCGTTGTTCAGTCATTTCACTCTCATCTGACTCTTTGTAACTCCATTTAGGGTTTTCTTGCCAAAGATGCTGAAATGTTTTACTATTTTCTTCTCCAGCTCATTTGACAGATGAGGAACCTGAAGTAAAGAGAGTTAAGTAACTTGCCCAAAGTCATCTAGCTAGAATTATCTGGGGATAGATTTGAACTCAAGTCTTCCTGACTCCAGGGCTACTGCACTATCTTCTGAGCTACCTGGCTGCCCAACTCTTCTCTTACCATCACCTAAAAATATTCCATTTCATTGATCAAGAACTATGAAATTCTTCTAAATGTCTATAATCTATCATTCCATTTTTCTTTGTGACATACTCCACTCTAATTAAAAAAAATCTTTGAGGGCACTGTGAACTAAAGCCATTCCCAATGTTCTCAAAGGCTAATCCTCCTCATCTTTGATAACCATTTCTTTTATTTTATTAACATCCCTACACTGACTACATTCACCTCTCTCCTCAATCTTAATTATATAACCAGAATCCCCTGTCCCCTGGTTCTAGTGCTACTCGCCAAACTCCAACACTGGATGACCTGTTATCATTTTCTCTATGGTTCATCTGCAATGTCCTCTTCTTGGTTTCTCACCCAGCACTCCATTTCCCATCTCCATATCTTGACCTTGTCATCCCTCTTACTTGGAATGAACTTCTTCTCTACCTCAAAGATGAGACTATCACTACCTTTTAGGTAAAGCCTTTCCCAATTCCCCTAGTGGTATGCTGACTCACTCTAAGTGTCCTCCTTTTATTTATTCTGTATATGTTATACAGGTATACATATGTTATATGGGGTGTATGGGGTGCTCAGGGAGGGGTAGTATCTCTGGTATGGATGGCTTGTCGTGCCCTCCTAGGGCAGCTCTCCAGCCTCTGACCCCCACCTGACACCCAGCTCTCACTTGTGGCTCCCAGTAGCTGCTAGCATGCGGCAGCGGCCACACCCCGGGCAACGGCTTCGACAGGCCGGCTAAACCTTGTGAGGGTAGCCATCGGGTCGACGTCGACCCCTGGTGAACCAGGGCTTTGCTCACCCAGCAGGTGAAGACTGCTTTGGTGGAACAGGCAGAAGAAACCAATAAGAAGGTTCAATGGCTGAGATGGTGATGCAGCAAAGCACTGTGGAGTGCTTAGGGTGTGTTGGAGCACAAAAGACAACACGGCTATCCAATGGAGCTGAGGAAGTCTCCAGGTGTAATGACTTTTCGTGCCACTGGACCCAGGCTTCCAACCCCGAGAGAGTGGGACTGTCTCTGTGCATCGACTTCTCCACTTAAATCTCCTTCACGCACAAGTATCTTTGTGCACACTCATCTATCCTAACCCCGTCCACCCTCTTCAAGACCTGCAGTGATAGGGGAGTGACGACGCAACAGGTGGAGGTGACCACTGGCAGTTGTAGTCATGATCCTGCACGTAGGCGGCCCACGGACCAGTGGTCGCTCGGCCCTGTAGGGCAGCAGGGACGTTCGGCAGCATCCTGGGCAACTGAGCAGCCCTCTCTAGGACAGCACTGCTCACCCTAATCAAGGGAGGGGACTAGAAAAGGTGTCCCAAACATTGCCTGCCCTACAAACACTCAGTCAGCCCACTGTGGCTGGCGGGTCATCCCTTTAAGCGGTCGAAATCAAAGAAAAAATGCAAAGAAACTCCTACTAGGAGCATGGAACATCAGGACATTACTTGACAGAGAGAATACCCCAAGACCTGAGAGAAGAACAGCTCTAATTGGTAAAGAATTGGCGCGATATAACATCGACATTGCAGCCTTAAGCGAAACACGCTTACCAGAAAAGGGATCACTCAGCGAACCCACACACTGGATACACCTTCTTCTGGAAAGGTAGAGCTTCAAATGAAGACAGAATCCACGGTGTTGGCCTGGCCATCAAGGCCAGTTTGCTCAAACAGCTGCCAGACTTGCCTGTGGGCATCAGCGAAAGGCTCATGAAGATCCATTTGCCTCTCAGCAAAGACCGGTATGCCACAATCATCAGCGCATATGCCCCAACACTGACCAGCACAGAGGAGACCATCGAGAAGTTCTACTCTGACCTGAGTGCCATCCTGCACTCAGTGCCCACCAATGACAAACTGATACTACTGGGAGACTTCAACGCCCACGTTGGCCAGGATCATGAAAGATGGAAAGGAGTGCTCAGCAAACACGGTGTGGGCAAAATGAACAACAACGTCCTACTGCTACTCGGCAAATGCTCAGAGTTCGAACTCACCATCATGTACGCTGTGTTCAGAATGGCGAACAAATATAAAACAACATGGATGCACCCACGATCAAAACAGTGGCATCTCATTGACTATATCATTGTACGCCGGCGAGATATCCAGGATGTACAGATCACCAGAGCCATGAGAGGAGCTGAATGCTGGACAGACCACCGATTGGTTAGAGCGCCTCTTCAAATGCGCATTGAGCCTCGCCATCCAAAACGCACCCAGACAGTTCGCACATTTTACAATGTGAGTAGTCTTAGAGATCCATCTTATTTGCAAACATTCCAGTCCTGCCTGGGCAACAAGCTGTCTGCCAAGGGACCACTCACTGGAAGCTCAACTGAGAAATGGAAACAATTCAGAGACGCAGTGAAGGAAACATCAAAGGCAGTCCTAGGCCCCAAACAATGCAACCACCAGGACTGGTTTGAGGAGAACAACACTGCTATTGAAGACCTGTTGAGCAAAAAGAACAAAGCCTTTATGGAGTGGCAAAATAACCCAAACTCTGCTCCTAAAAAGGACACATTCAAGCCTCTCCAAGCCATGGCACAGTGTATGATCAGGAAGATGCAAGACCGATGGTGGGAAAAAAAGGCAGAAGAAATCCAGCATTTTGCTGATACGAAAAACTACAAACAATTTTTCAGTGCCCTCAAGACTGTCTATGGGCCATTAAAACCCACCACCACTCCCTTGCTATCCTCTGACGGTGACACTCTCATAAAAGATAAAAAAGGCATCAGCAACAGGTGGAAAGAACACTTAAGTCAGCTTCTCAACCGACCCTCTTCAGTTGACCAAAGTGCCCTTGACCAGATCCCCCCAAACCACTCCATTGAACAACTTGATGTCTCTCCTTCAATAGAGGAAGTCCAAAAAGCCATTCAACAAATGAGTGCAGGCAAGGCACCCGGTAAAGATGGGATCCCAACTGAGGTGTACAAGGCCTTAAATGGAAAGGCGCTCCAGGCATTCCACATAGTGCTGACCAGCATATGGGAAGAGGAAGACATGCCCCCAGAACTCAGAGATGCCTCCATCATAGCCCTATACGAGAACAAAGCTCACAAGCAGCCTGTGACAACTACAGAGGCATCTCACTACTCTCCACTGCTGGAAAGATCCTCGCCCGTGTTATACTCAACAGACTCCTGTCATCTGTTTCAGAGCAGAACCTGCCTGAATCACAATGTGGCTTCCGACCAGATCGCAGCACCATCGACATGGTCTTCACGGTGAGGCAAATGCAGGAAAAATGCCTTGCCTGAGTCTCTACATTGTCTTCATAGACCTAGCAAAGGCGTTCGAAACAGTGAACAGGGATGCATTGTGGGTGATCCTCAGCAAGCTCGGTTGCCCAGCAAAATTCATCAAACTGATCCAGCTCTTTCATGTCGACATGACAGGGGAAATCCTATCTGGTGGAGAGACTTCTAATCGCTTCAACATCTCCAATGGCATGAAACAAGGCTGTGTCCTCACTCCGGTACTATTCAACCTATACTTCACCCAAGTATTACGACATGCTGTGATGGATCTAGACCTGGGCGTCTACATCAAATACCGACTGGATGGCTCACTATTTGACCTTCGCTGCCTGACTGCAAAAACAAAGACAACAGAGAGACTCATCCTGGAAGCTCTCTTTGCAGATGACTGTGCTCTCATGGCCCACCAAGAAAATCATCTTCAAACCATTGTGGACAGGTTCTCCACCACAACAAAACTGTTTGGCCTGACTATCAGCCTCAGCAAAACAGAGGTGCTGTTCCAACCTGCACCAGGAAGGCCAACGAACCAGCCGTGCATTACAATCGATGGCACGTAGCTTTCTAACGTCAACACTTTCAAGTACCTGGGCAGCACCATCACCAATGACGCGTCCCTAGACCACAAGATTAATGCCAGGATCCAAAAGGCCAGCCAGGCACTCGGGTGGCTGCGCTCCAAAGTCCTACAACACAGAGGTGTAAGTACTGCGACGAAGCTCAAAGTGTATAACGCAGTGGTCCTCGGCTCGCTCCTGTATGGTTGTGAGACATGGACACGGTACCGGAAGCACATGAAACAGCTGGAGCAATTCCACTAACACTTTCTCCGGTCAATCATGAGGATCCGATGGCAGGACCGAATCACCAACCAGGAAGTCCTCGACAGAGCCAACTCCACCAGCATTGAAGTCCTGGTCCTCAGAACCCAGCTACGATGGTCTGGACACGTCATCTGCATGGACCCACAGCGAATACCAAGACAGGTATTCTATGGTGAACTGTCAGCTGGACTCAGGAAACAAGGTCGACCAAAGAAAAGATTCAAGGATCAGCTAAAGTCCAACTTGAAGTGGGCTGGCATGACACCAAAGCAACTAGAACTCGCTGCCTCTGTCAGAAGCAGCTGGCGAACCCACATTCACCATGCCGCCACCCCCTTTGAAGATGAGCGATGTCGACGTCTTGCCGCTGCACGTGAACGCCGACACCAGGCCACAACCGCACCTCCCGTAACAACTGGCGTCCCATGCCCCATGTGCCACAAACTTTGCACCTCAGCCTTTGGACTCCAAAGCCACATGAGGGTACACCGTAGATGAAACTGCACAAAGACAATAGTCATTCTCGGTCACTGAGAGACTACCACTACTATATGTTATACAAGGTATCCCAAAAGTCTTGGTAAAATTTTAAGCTTTAATAGCCAAGAGTGCAAGTTCCTTCAAAGAAGCATGTTTCCCTCTTTAGCATGAATCTTTGTATTTATTTTGTGGATTGTATATGTATTGTGCATTTGTATACTCAGGGCCTAGCCATGCTTGACACCCAGTAGGTTTAATAAATGCTAGATTGAGTGATCCATAGTCTCTGTTCTGACTCACTGCTGACAAGTGTTAGAGGAAGCCACAATATGCTGTTTTAAACCTTTTCTCCTCTCCTCAGGCCTTCCATATCACCCCATCTGCTTTCATTTCAGCAAACAATTCTCCTCCACAAAGGCTATTTGCTGTCTTCTCTTCTGGTTCACATCAAAAACACCCTTGACATCATCTTTCATCTCTCCTCCTTTCCTCTCTAGGATCTGATGAAGAGGTGGTCCTAATTATTCTAATGTTTGCCTTTAGTAGTATCACTTCCTTTTATTTTCCTTTATTCTTAGAGTTTGCTTCCAAAATCATCTCAATCCATTGGTTTCTTCCCTGTTCTTTTCCTACATACTGTGGTCACATGCCACTGTCAATCATACCTAGGTTCGTACTTTTCAGTTCTTGCACAGTTTTGCAAATTGCAAACCTTTCCATCCTTTATCACAATTCTTAAATATCTCTCAATCTTATGTATCTTACTTAATACTACCATTTCCTCAAGCTACTCTCCCATAACTTGGAGTTTAATTTGCATATGATAGTAGATGATAGGCAAGAGCTATAAAAATAGATACGTAAAAGAGACAGTGAAGGACCTTAAATGCCATGTAGCTAGAGATAATAGGGAATCTCAGAAGGTTTTTGCAGATTGGACCATATCACACACCCCACACCCTATTCAGTAATGCCCACTGGTTCCCTATTACCTCCAGAAAAATTCTCTGCTTAGTTTTTAAAGCCTGTCATAACAGGACTTCTGGGTCACACAAACAACAATATAGAGGATTAGATAGTTTATTTGATCCCTACAAACTCTCAAATCTCTCCAAAACAGAAATTATATACAAAAGATAAAGCAACTCTAATTGTCCATGGTTTAGGACCTTCAAAATTCAAAAGAAAGTTAAAAAAATAACAACCAAAACTCATGAACTGTTGTTCACTATCAGTGAGCTCATTCAACACACCTCCCTTCACCCTCATGTTACCAGGTTCAGAAGATAAATTAGTAAGAAAAATAATGACAGAAGGAATTATGCCCCCTTCCAATCTAGTAAATGAATTCAGGCATCTATGATTAAATGCTACAAAACATAATTTCTGCTTTGGAGAGGTTCTGTCCTATACAACAAAAATAATGTACAGAATAGAAAAATTGGAATCTATAATGGCAAGCCTCACCAAAGAAACAAAGGAAATAACAATAAATTGAGTATGAGAATACACAAAAGTGAACAATATAGAAAGAACTGAGGAAAAAAACAGTAACATTTAGAGAAAATAAGTTTATTATATGCATGCAAACCGGGGGCTTCCTCTGCAGAGAGCTGGTCGAAACAACAGCAACCCTCAGGGCGGGCAAGACAGCCTCACGGGCTGGATCCTGCTATCCAAGTCTCAGTGAAAGTCCTTGCCCTCAGAGCTTGGGAAAGCTGCAGCCCATCCCCCCGCAGGCCGAGGAAACAGCCTCATGGCCAGCGATTCTGAAGGCAACTTCCTGAAAGTGAGCAGGGGGGAGAGTGTGGCCTCGTGGTCCGACCCTTCCATTCCAGTTCCAGTGAGGCATATTCAGTTTAACCCAGGGAAAGCTCATAGAACCAACATCTGCCCCGGACTAAAGCCTCTGATCACCAGACAGAGATAAGAAAAGCTAATCCTCCACATTCAGAGATGACAAACTCCACAGAAGCACAGAAGCCCCAAAATACCAAGAAAAATAAGAAGAAAGGGGCGACTTTGGACACATTCTATGGAGCCAAAATACAAAATACAGAGCAGATAGAAGAAGATATACAAGAAAATTCTCCAAAATCTTCCAAAGGAAATAGAAACTCTCCACAAACCCATGAAGAATTTGAATCAGAAATGACCAAAAAGATGGAAGCCCTCTGGGAGGAAAAGTGGGAAATAATGCAAAAGAAATTCATGCATCTACAAAACCAGTTTGACCAAAATGTAAAAGAAAACCAGGCTTTAAAGCAAGAACTAATAAAGCAAAGCCAAAACACCAAGAAATTAGAAGAGAACATAAAATATCTCACCGACAAGGTGATAGATCTGGAAAATAGAGGGAGAAGAGAAAATTTAAGAATAATTGGACTCCCAGAAAAGCCAGAAATAAACACCAAACTGGACATGGTGATACAAGATATAATCAAAGAAAATTGCCCAGAGATTCTAGAACAAGGGGGCAATACAGCCACTGACAGAGCTCACAGAACACCTTCTACACTAAACCCCCAAAAGACAACTCCCAGGAATGTATTTGCCAAATTCCAAAGCTATCAAACAAAAGAAAAAATCCTACAGGAAGCCAGAAAAAGACAATTTAGATATAAAGGAATGCCGATCAGGGTCACACAAGACCTTGCAAGTTCTACTCTGAATGATCGTAAGGCATGGAACATGATCTTCAGAAAGGCAAGAGAGCTGGGTCTCCAACCAAGAATCAGCTACCCAGCAAAACTGACTATATACTTCCAGGGGAAAGTATGGGCATTCAACAAAATAGAAGACTTCCAACTTTTTGCAAAGAAAAGACCAGAGCTCTGTGGAAAGTTTGATACCGAAAATCAAAGAGCAAGGAATACCTGAAAAGGTAAATATTAAGGAAAGGGGAAAAATGTTATCTTCTTCTTTTACTCAAACTCTCTTCTATAAGGACTACATTTATATCAATCTATGTATACTAACATGTGGGGAAAATGTAATGTATAAATAGGGGGTAAAGAAAGACCAAATAGAATAATGGTTCTCACACAAAGATTCACATGGGAAGGGGAGGGGAAGAAAACTCCTATAAGAAGGAGAGGAAGAGGGGGGGGGGTTACTTAAACCTCAATCTCAGGGAAATCAACTCTGAGAGGGAAAAACATCCAGATCCATTGGGATCTTGAATTCTATCTTACCCAACAAGGGTAAGGAGAAGGGAAAACCAAGGGGGGGAGGGGGAGAGGGAGAACAAAAAGGGAGGGAAAGAGAGGGGGGAGGGGGAGGGAAGAAAAAGGGAGGGACTAAAAAGGGAAACATCAAGGGAGGGGACAAGGGGCACTGATTCAAAGTAAATCACTGGACTAAAAGGTAGAGCCGAAGAAGAAAAGGTTAGAATTAGGGAAGGCAATCAAAATGCCAGGGAGTCCACAAATGACAATCATAACTTTGAACGTGAATGGGATGAACTCACCCATAAAACGTAGACGAATAGCAGAATGGATTAGAATCCAAAACCCTACCATATGTTGTCTTCAAGAAACACACATGAGGCGGGTTGACACCCACAAGGTCAGAATTAAAGGATGGAGTAAGACCTTCTGGGCCTCAACTGATAGAAAGAAGGCAGGAGTGGTAATCATGATATCTGATAAAGCCAATGCAAAAATAGATCTGATCAAAAGGGATAGGGAAGGTAATTATATTTTGTTAAAAGGGACTCTAGACAACGAGGAAATATCATTAATCAACATGTATGCACCAAATAATATAGCACCCAAATTTCTAATGGAGAAACTAGGCGAATTGAAGGAAGAAATAGACAATAAAACCATACTAGTGGGAGACTTAAACCAACCATTATCAAATTTAGATAAATCAAATCAAAAAATAAATAAGAAAGAGGTAAAAGAAGTGAATGAAATCTTAGAAAAATTAGAATTAATAGACATATGGAGAAAAATAAATAGGGATAAAAAGGAATACACCTTCTCAGCACCACATGGCACATTCACAAAAATTGACCATACATTAGGTCACAGAAACATAGCACACAAATGCAAAAAAGCAGAAATAATGAATGCAGCCTTCTCAGATCACAAGGCAATAAAAATAATGATTAGTAATGGTACATGGAAAACCAAATCTAAAACCAATTGGAAATTAAACAATATGATACTCCAAAACCGTTTAGTTAAAGAAGAAATCATAGAAACAATTAATAATTTCATCAAGGAAAATGACAATGGCGAAACATCCTTTCAAACCTTTTGGGATGCAGCCAAAGTGGTAATCAGAGGCAAATTCATATCCCTGAAAGCTTATATTAACAAACAAGGAAGAGCAGAGATCAATCAATTGGAAATGCAATTGAAAAAACTCGAAAGCGATCAAATTAAAAACCCCCAGCAGAAAACCAAATTAGAAATCCTAAAAATTAAGGGAGAAATTAATAAAATCGAAAGTGATAGAACTATTGATTTAATAAATAAGACAAGAAGCTGGTACTTTGAAAAAACAAACAAAATAGACAAAGTACTGGTCAATCTAATTAAAAAAAAGGAAGGAAGAAAAGCAAATTCACAGCATTAAAGATGAAAAGGGGGACAGCACCTCCAATGAGGAGGAAATTAAGGCAATCATTAGAAATTACTTTGCCCAATTATATGGCAATAAATACACCAATTTAGGAGAAATGGATGAATATATACAAAAATACAAACTGCCTAGACTAACAGAAGAGGAAACAGAATTCTTAAATAATCCCATATCAGAAATTGAAATCCATCAAGCCATCAAAGAACTTCCTAAGAAAAAATCCCCAGGGCCTGATGGATTCACCTGTGAATTCTATCAAACATTCAGAGAACAGTTAATCCCAATACTATACAAACTATTTGACATAATAAGCAAAGAGGGAGTTCTACCAAACTCCTTTTACGACACAAACATGGTACTGATTCCAAAACCAGGCAGGTCAAAAACAGAGAAAGAAAACTATAGGCCAATCTCCCTAATGAATATAGATGCAAAAATCTTAAATAGGATACTAGCAAAAAGACTCCAGCAAGTGATCAGAAGGATCATTCACCATGATCAAGTAGGATTCATACCAGGGATGCAGGGCTGGTTCAACATTAGGAAAACCATCCACATAATTGACCACATCAACAAGGAAACCAACAAGAACCACATGATTATCTCAATAGATGCAGAAAAAGCCTTTGATAAAATACAACACCCATTCCTATTAAAAACACTAGAAAGCATAGGAATAGAAGGGTCATTCCTAAAAATAATAAACAGTATATATCTAAAACCAACAGCTAATATCATCTGCAATGGGGATAAACTAGATGCATTCCCAATAAGATCAGGAGTGAAACAAGGATGCCCATTATCACCTCTACTATTTGACATTGTACTAGAAACACTAGCAGTAGCAATTAGAGAAGATAAAGGAATTGAAGGCATCAAAATAGGCAAGGAGGAGACCAAGTTATCACTCTTTGTGGATGACATGATGGTCTACTATATGCATGCAAACCATATTTGATCTTAAAACCTAAGGATTATAGGTTTCCCAAAAGAAAAAAACATTAACATCAAGATGCAATAAATAATAGAACAGAACCATCAAGAACCTCAATATAAAAAATGAAATACAAATTGAAATAATTCACTGATCACCTCCACAAAAAACTACAGCTGCAAACTCCAAGAAATATAGTGTTTAAATTTAATTCAGGAACAAGTTCTACAAGCAAATAGGATAAAGTCATTCAAATACAAAGGAAAAGAAATTTGAATAATGTGAGACTATTGTGAGCGCATTAGAAAACATATAAAGGAAAGTAATAATGTGTTCCAAAGAGCAATGTAGCTCAGTATGCAACCCAAAGTGATAGGGTAGGCCCTGCAAATCGGATCTAAATAACTAGTGAAAAAAGATAGATAGTTAATAATAAAGAGGAATTTGAAACATTTTTAGAAAAAAAAACCAGAACAAAAGAAATTATTTCCTTCTAGAAATCCACAAATAACAGAAATACAGGAGGAATAAATAAATGCAGATGACAAATACAACAATAGTAGCAAAGTAACAAAAGACAGACCAGAAAGATACTTCTTTTAAAAAATACACAAGGAGATGGGTAGTGGTAGAAATCTGTTAGGAATAACAGCGAAGAGGTGGACAGGGAGCATGCATTATTAACAACCTGTTTAACGGGTGAATTGATGTTTTTTTTTTTTGTGGGACTATTTTACAACAAGGGAGGGTCCATGAAAGGGGGAAAGTAGAGCAGGGGATATATAAGACTGTGTAGAAGACTGTGTGATGAGCCAGGATCAAATCAAGGGCTAGCAATGAGAGAAAAGAGGAATGGGTGAGGAGAGAAAAGCTACTGAAAAGGTATGTGAAGGAAGATGAGGGATTTGGTGCTTGAAAAATCTATTAGTCTTACATTAGATGGCAGGGATTTGGGACTTCTGAAGGAAACTGGCCCCTGAGGAAACAAGAGACAATGGATCTAGGGAGATTTTGAGGCAAATGTTGGAGGAAAAGGGTAACCAGGGAAGTGTCTGGATCATTGGTGGGCCGAATAATCAAAGATGCAAGGATGAAGTGGGAAAAGGAACCTAAATGGATGTGATGATTGCAGGAATGCCCTAACACATTTATTGATTTTATGAAAAAAGGAGTAAAAGGAGGAACAATATTAAAATTAGTATAAAATGGTCACCCCTCATGGATCACTATCTTTATGGAGTCGAAGCTATTTCATAGCTCAATGAAACTATGAGCTATACCATGCAGCTAACCCCATGAACAGTATTAAAATGATAAAAAGTAAGGCACTGGAAGATGAGCCCCTCAGATGGAAAGGTGCCAATATGTTACTGGGAAATAGCAAAAGACAACTACATATAACTCCAGTACTGATGAAGTTTCTGAGACAAAATAAAAAAGAAGTTTGCTGTGGATTCATCTAGTGACGAAAGGAAAGTCTGATGTTGTAAACATGAATACTGCATAAGAGCCTGGAATGTAAGATCTAGGAACCAAGGTAAGCTGGATATGGTCAAATAGGAGATGAAAAGATTAAACATTGATGTCTTTTTGTCAATCTAAGTGGATGGGAATAGGTGAAGTTAATTCAGCACTACATAGTCTGTGGGCAGGAATCCCTTAGAAGAAATGGAGTAACCCTCATTGTCAATAAAAGGAGGAGAAAAGCAGTGTTTGTTCAGTTATGTTTGACTCTATATAACCTCATTTGGGGGGTTTTCTTGGCAAAGATAATGGAGAACTTTGACATTTCCTTCTCCAGCTCATTTTACAAATGAGGGGCTGACACAAACAGGGTTAAATGGCTTGCCCAGGATCACACAGCTATTAAATGTCTGAGGCTGGATTTGAATTCATGAAAATGGTAGGGACTTAACAGAAGTTGAAAAGATTAAGAAGAGGCAAGAATACAAAAAAGAAGTATATAAGAAAGATTTTAGCATCACCAACAACCATGTCAATATGGTTACTGATCTAGACACATACCTCCTGGAGAATGAAGTTAAGTGAACCTTAGAAAGTACTGCTAACAATAAGGCTATAGTGGAGGTGACACCCAAGTGAGCTACTTCAAATCCTAAAAGATGATACTGGTAGAGTGCTACAGTACTTAATATGCCAGCAAATTTGGAACATTCCACAGTAGCCATTGGATTTTTGCCAAATGTCAAATGTTCAAATTATCAAACAGCTGGGCTCATTTCACACACTATCAAGGTTATGTTTAAGATTCTACAAGCTAGGCTTCAGCAAAATGTGAACTGAGAATTAACAGAAGAACAGGCTGGTTTTCAAAGACGCAAAGAGAACAAATTGCCAACATTCTCTGGATAATAGAGAAAGCAAGGGATTGTCCAGAAAAAATATCTGCTTCTGCTTCTCTGACTAGACTAAAGCCTTTGACTATGTGGATCACAACAAAACGTAGCAAGTCCTCAAGGAGATGGGAGTACCAGTTTGTCTTACTCATCTCCTGAGAAACCTGTATGCAAGTCAAGAAGTGACAGTTAAAGTCAAACATGGAACAATAGATTGGTTTAAGATTGAGGAAAGAGTTCAATGAGGCAGTACACTATCACCTTATTTATTCAACGGAAATGCAGAGAACATTAGATAAAAAGACAGACTGGACGAATCAAAAGATGGAAATAAGTTTGCCAGGATAAATATCAGATATACCAATTCAAATGGCAGAAAGTGAAGAAGAATTAAGAAACCTATTGATGAAGATGAAAGAGGAGAATATAAAAACTGACTTGAAGCTTAATCTCAAAACAATTAAGATCAAGGTAACTGGTCCCATTGCTTCTTAGCAAATAGAGGGAGAAGAAATGGAAGCAGTATCGAACTTTACATTCTTGGGCTCAAAGATCACTGTAAAAATAGACTCGAACTCTGGACTTCAATCCCCAGAAGCCCTTGCTCCACTTCCCCAGAGTGCTTTGTAATCACACTGAATTCTCACTTGGGCGAGAACACAAATGATTATTTAAAGGAGTTCTCTGCCTACTGAGGGGTCTTTTTGGACTTCCGTTTGGAGCAGAGGCGTCTCTTTTATGATGTGAGATTATCTTGTCTAGGCCTCTCTGGCCTAGGCACGTGTTTTCTTATCCTGTATTTTCTTTAATCCTTAATCTTTAATAAACCTCTAAAATATAGTACTCCTTTCAGAGAGAAACTAATTTCTACCTGCCTCAGTCTCCCTAATTTTTAACTGTTACAACTATAGACAGCAACTATAGCCATGAAATTAAAAGACACTTCTCCTTGGAAGGAAAGCAATGGCAAATCTGAAGAACATACTAAAAAGTAGAGGCTCACTTTGCTGACAAAGGTCCATATAGTCAAAACTGATATTTCCAGTAGCTATGTAGAGCTGTGAGAAAACTGAACACTACAGAATCAATGCTTTCAAATTTTGTGCTAGAGAAAACACTTGAGAATTCCTTGGATAGTAAGGAGTCAATACATAAAGAAATTGATTCAGACTAGTCCTTGGAAGACCAAATCCTGATGCTGAAGCTTAAATACGTGGGTCACATGAGAAAACAGGACTCATTGCAAAAGACCCTAATGTTGGGAAAGATAAAAGGCAAAAAGAGAAGGGGATGAAAGACTATGAAATGAATAAATAGCATCATGGAAGATTCAATGAACACAAACTTGAACAGATAACGGAAGTGAGTAAGAGCCTGGCTGCTATGGCCTATGAGGTCACAAAGAGTCAGACATGACTGAATGAATGAACAACAGTAAATAAATGGCCACTCAGTCAAATTAAGTTACTGTGGTGTTTAAATGTTGCAGAGGTATTTAAACATATTAAGGTTATTATTGAAAAACTATATTGATTTGGGTAATCAGTAATTATTGGGCAAGTCTATAAATGGATTTCTGTGAAAATCTGTTACATATTTCATATCTCTGACTCTGAATTCCTTATCATGAGTATGCAATATAACACAAAATAACACCCAAATCAGCAAATCCCTAACATGATGTTTTATATACTAGAACTATGAAAAACATTATATATACTGAATAGATTAGGTGGATAAAAGTTTTCTTCAAGAAATAAGGAGAAAAACAGAATGCAAGACTGTGAATCAAAGGAAAAAATTATTTTATTAATATAATACAAAAGTTAAATGTCTTCAACAGCTGTTTCTATGATTTTAGCTAAGATGATTCACTAAAAAGAAACCTACACATCTCCTTTTCTTATCAGGCTTAAGGAAAACTATATTAATTTATAAATTTATAAACATAATTTATAAACACAAAATTTATAAACATAGCAATCTAACAGCACACATCGCAAACTTTCTCCAACTCAAGTAATTTTTATGTATCAGCCAGAAGGATGAGATGTAACTATCTTACCACTAGAGGGCAAAATCCCATGCCTGTAGTCCTAAAAAACCACATATATAAGAATTCCACAAATTATAATGAAAAAAAATAGACAAAAAATGGACACTGACTTGCAGTGACTAGTAAAATAAATAATGCCACATTATTTTAGTTAATAATAACAAACATTTAAATGGCATTTTAATGTTTAAAAATTCCTTTATGTATATTACTTCAGTTGATTCTCAGCACAACCCTAATGTTATGTAGGTAAATGAGGAGATAAATGTTATTATTCATTTTTCCTTTTTCCAGATGGAAAAACTGAAGCTGAGAAATTTAAATGACTTTGCCACGATCAGAAACCTAGCAAGTGTTTGGGGAGAAAGTCAAATACAGTTTTCCTGATTTCAAGCATGCCACATTTGCATAAGACTACTGTTTTTGAAGTGCTTCCACATACATTTTCTTTTTTTTTTTAACCATTACTTTTCATCTTAGAATTAATATTGTGTATTGGCTTCAAGAAAGAAGAGCAGTAAGGGCTAGGCAATGGGAGTTAAGTGACTTGCCCAGCATCACACAGCTAAGAAATGTCTGAGGTCACATTTGAACCCAAGACTTCTTATCTCTAGGTCTGGCTTTCAATTCACTGAGTCACCTATATGCCTGCCCCAATACATTTTTCCAACCTACTCTTAATATTGCTTCTGTAACAAGAAGTAGTATATATATAATCTCTGTTTTAGAGGGTTGAGGATCTTAGGTTTAGAAATGGAAGGTATTTTATATAGGACCTTTCTCCTTAAATTCCTTATTTCTATTAAGGATATCACCCTTCTTTCCAAGTTACCTAAATTTTCAATATAATAATAACCTTTGACTCTTCACTCTCTCTCTCTGCTATGTCTTGTTAATTCTACAACTCATCTCTTTTTCCTATCTGATCTTTCTCTATTTTATTGATGTTAAGTGTTTAGAAATACAAAGTTTGCCCCTAAGGCCTGCTTTGGCTACATCCCCAAAATTTTGGTATGTTGTCATTTTTGTCATTTTCTTTGTGAAATTGTTAATTGTTTCTATGGTTTATTCTTTGAACCACTTATTCTTCAGGCTAAAGTTATTTATTTTCCAATTAATTTTTAGTCTTTTTTTCTTCAGCTCTTTTATACTATTATGGTCTAAAAGGAGTACAGAAATTCTTAATTGTGTTATAGGTCCCTTTGGTAGTCTGGTGAAACTGATGGACCTACACACAGATATAAAAAGTTTTAGAATGCCTAAACAAAAAACCATAAGATTATAAAAAGAAATGTCATACTGAATTACATTTATCAAAATATTTTTTAAAAGAGGTCTTTGATTGTAGATTCACATTAAGTGTGTGTTACAGAATATGGTGCAACAGTAATTGTTTATTAGTTATCCTTCATTCTCTGTATGAGTTCCCCTTTCTCTTTTGGATATACAGTTCTTTAATGGCATCTTTATATAATTCCAGAGCAATCATTAGTTAATGAAGCACAATACAGCCTACTTGGGCCAACTGTAACCTCTCTGTTGCATTTTTGTGACCTTCAACTTTTAATTCTTGGAGACTATAACATTCCTTGTTTTGAAGTCATGCTGTATAATTTGAAAAATACTGATGCTAAAAAGATGGTCCTGTTTCAGTTAAAAACTTGAGGTCATTAAAAGCTTTGAACAATTTCTCACAGATAATCCTATCTACTCTCCTTCCTTACATTTGTTTTTCAGTGCTGGTTCAATGTACTTATAAACCAACTCTATAGGGTTGTCCATTTAATTGAATATTACAGTCCAAGTCTGAACAACAGAAATTCTTCACACACTCATTTTTCCAGTGTAAAAAAAATAAATTAGAATAAAGAAAGGTTGACTAATTTGACATAACCTGAAACCTTTAGTTGATAAACATTTTAGACTAAAATACATCAAATTAGACTGTAGTGTCTATCAGCAAGCAATGACTATGGTCAGAGAAAAGATGGAAGAGTGGTAGGCCAATTATTATGATTCCTATTTTCAAAGGATCACAAAACTTCATAGTGGGAAATATTTTCAAATGAGGAAATGCTCAGTCTAATCTACATATTAAAAAATCTCCTTTATAACAGAACTGACAAATAACTATCTAACATACCCTGAAAAGCTTCCCTTCTAACAATGAGAAACTCACCAATGCCCAAGGCAGCTTATTCCCTTTTCAATTGTTTTAATTGTTAGATAGTTTTTTCCTGATGTCAAGACTAAATTAATTCTCTTTATAGCTTTTATTCATTGCTCCTATCCTCTTGCCAAGACCAAGCAGCATAAGGCTCATCCTCTTCCACAAAAGAGCCTCCCAAGTACCTGAAGACAGCTAGATCTCCTGCAAATCAGGCTAAACATGCCCAATTCTTTTAACTAATCTTCAAATGACATAAATTTGAAATCCTTCACCATCCTGATTGCCCTCTTTATGATACTCTCCAGCTTCTCAACATACTTTACAAATGGTATGCCCAGAAATGATGAAACAGAATCATAAGAGAAATTAAGTTAGCTACCCAAAATTACATCATAAATGATGAAGATGGGTATAGAATCCAGATTTCCTCACTCCTAATTCCGTGTTCTTTCCAAAACAATAGCTATGCCACACATGAAATACACTGCCATAGCTGCTGCTTGCTTTGTCTGTAATAGTATATAAATTTGGGGAATAAACCATATTTTATTTTTATTCTTACATTAAATGTGACAAAGGCAGTCAAGAAATGCTTTTGGAGGTGGGGTGGGGACAGAGGTTAAAAGGATTAATTAAGCAAGTAATTTCTCCTCTCTGTTCTCAGATCCTTCTATAAAGTAAAGGGGTTAAACAACAGGGGCAACATAAGAATAGCAAGAAAAAAAAAGCAAAACAAAACATGGATTTAGACTTAGAGAACTTGGGTCCAAATCACAATATCCATGACTGTAAGACTGTCACTTTCCCTCTTGGAGTCTCAAATTCCTCATTTGTAAATAAAGGGATTGGATCAGACAGCTTCTAAAGTTCTCTCATTTCTAACATTCTATGAAAATAATATCAATAAAATTTGTCCTAATGACCCCAAAGAAAACATTTGGGAAAAGGATGAAATACAAGACAATTTGGTCTAATATAAAATTTGGCTTTAAACATGACATTTAGATTCCAAAATTCAAATTTAATTTATGATACCAAGAAGAAAACAGGATATAATTTACCTTGTGAAAGTATTATGCTTATAAATTTCATTAGTACAAGTGGCATTAAAATTTTTAGTTTTCCATTTTCCCAAAGAACCTTTCATGTGTTATTTTATTTTTAAACATTTATTAAATTTTATATGATCAAAGCAATAGAAGCATGATAATCAGCTGATTACTGGATTTGTTTTGCTCAGTTTCTTTTTTTCTGAATACCATTGAAGAGCCCCCCACACTATATTTATACAGACACATATATATGCACATATGTATATGTAATATAGCCTCTATATGTTAATTTATTTCAATGGTTAACATAAATACATCCTAAAATGGAGATGTAAAATACCACAATAACCTTTCAGAAACAGCATCCAAAATAATCTAACATTAGATAATTTAAAAATTATCAAGGAAGGAAGGAGGGAAGGAGGAAAGGAAGAAGGAAGGAAGGAAGGAAGGAAGGAAGGAAGGAAGGAAGGAAGGAAGGAAGGAAGGAAGGAAGGAAGGAAGGAAGGAAGGAAGGAAGGAAGGAAGGAAGGAAGGAAGGAAGGAAGGAAGGAAGGAAGGAAGGAAGGAAGGAAGGAAGGGAGGAACGGAGGAAGGGAGGAAGGGAGGGAGGGAGGAAGGGAGGGAGGGAGGGAGGAAAGAAGAGTTGGAGTGAGGAGCTAGAGTTCTTCAAGTTGTTACTAGAGTAATCCACTAATTTAGGAGATTTAATGGATTGGAATTCTACCCAGGAATCAGATATTGGTTCAAGCCCAGCTTCCTTGTGGCTAAGGCTGTCTTTTGCCTCTTTTTGTATCTCAAGTTCTTAGCATAGTGACTAGAACATAGAATAAGTTTATTAAATATTTTTTGAAAGACTGATTGACACACTAGCTTTTTGATCTTGAGCAAGTCTCTCATCCTCTCAATATTCAAGGCAGCAACCTAAGACTAAGTTTTTGAGCAAGACCTCCTCTTGTAGAAGTAGAGGTGATTTCCTCATCCAGAAGTCCCCATATCATAGAGACTGTTTCACTGAAGATTAAATCATATTCCCTGATTTCCCTTTACACAACATAAAAAACAAAACAAACAAAACAACAACAAAAAAATGTTTTAGGATAAAAGCAACAGAGAATGAAATTTCTCTTTGTGTCTTGTGGATTAAAGCAGCTGGCAAAAAGTAAATCTAAGCATATTTTAAATCAAAGGGAAACAGAAACAAAAATGAAACAGTCCCTGCCCTCAAGGAGCCTACTTTGTAGTGGGAGACTAATGCATAATTCCATTGCCAAAATTATTTTTTTCTTGAATTTTACCTAAATAACTATTTCTTTTTTTTTTAACCCTTACCTTCCATCTTGGAGTCAATGCTGTGTATTGGCTCCAAGGCAGAAGAGTGGTAAGGGCTAGGCAATGGGGGTCAAGTGACTTGCCCAGGGTCACACAGCTGGGAAGTATCTGAGGCCAGATTTGAACCTAGGACCTCCCATCTCTAGGCCTAGCTCTCAATCCACTGAGCTACCCAGCTGCCCCCCAAATAACTATTTCACAGATATGAAAGACCATAAGTAAGTCCTGGTAAAAAAATAAAAAGCAATCAACTTTATAAAATATTCCACTAAAAAGAGCTTTGGCCCAACAGACCAAACTGTGCATGCCTTTTGATCCTGTAATACCACTATCGGGTATGTATTCCAAAGGAATAAAAAAAAGGGAAAAGATCTACTTGTACAAAATATTTATAGCAGCTCTTTTTATGGTAGTAAAGAATTAGAAATCAAGGGGAAGCCCATCACCTAGGGAAAGGCTGAACAAATTGTGGCATATGTTGGTAATGGAAAACTATTCTACTATAAGAAATGATGAACAGGATGATTTCAGAAAAAGCTAGAATGATCTACATGAACTGATGCAGAGCAAAATAAGCAGAACCAGGAGTACATTGTACACAATAATAGCAATATTATGGGATGATCAACTGTGAAGACTTAGTACTCTTAACAATACAATGATTTGGAATAATTCTGAAGGACTTAACAAAGAATACCATCCACCTTCAAAGAAAGAACTGTTGGAATCAGATGCATATCAAAGCATACTACTTTTCACATTAGTTTATTTATGTCTTTATTTGGGGGTTTTGGTTTTATATGAGTATTCTCTTGCAACAATGACCAATATGGAAGTATATCATGCATGATAATACAGTTGTCCCTTGCTATATCATGGTTCACTTATTAACATGGCTTTGCTGTATCATGAGGGTTTTTTTTTAATCTAATTCTATATTGTGAAGCTTTTGCTATATCTTGGGATTTTGTGGATGAATACCATACTATACACAATGGAAATGCAGTATGCCACTACTGCTTATGCAAGTTTGCCAACATGAAATTGTACATGGCACACTATTGGTTGATGGAATGAAAGGTGACCAACCACAGCACTGTGTTCTGTATTCTGAGTGCTGATTGACTCAGTGTTTATAAGTGTGGGAAAGGTTAGTAAGAGTGTGGAAAAGGTTTATAGGAGAAAGGGAAGGATTTATAAAGCCTTAAATATATATATGTATATATATAAATAATAAAATAAATGTCTTCACAGATTTTCACCTATCACAGGGATCTCTAGAACGTAATTCTTGTGATAGGTGAGGAATCTATACATGTATAATCCAGATCAAACTGTTTACCATCTCTGAGAAGTGAGAGGAAAGGGAGGGAGAGAGGCAATTTGGATCTTGTAATTTTGGAAAATGTGGGTTGAAAATTGTTATTACATGTAATCAGGAAAATAAAATACCTGAATTAAAAAAAAAAACATATTAAGAGTTTTTTTAAAATGTAATGCCAAATTACATTATAATATATTTTATGTTACTACCAAAGAACTTTAAAAAGTACTTTAGCCAAAATAAAAATCATTTTAATGAAAAAATAATAAGTTTATTCCTAGAATTTATAAATTTGGTGAATTTTTTTAAAATTGGGTAATCTAAATAATAAGAGTAAGCATTTATATAGCACTTTAAGATTAGCAAAGCCCTTTACATATGTTATCTCATTTGGATCTCATAATAACCCTGTACAGTAAGTGTTCTTCTTATCCCTATTTTACAGATGAGAAAACTAAAAGACAAAGGTTGTGTTGCCCACAGCAACATAGATAATATCTGAGTTGAGATTTAAACTCAGTTCTACCACTCACTACACCATCTAGTTTTTCAATATAAAGAAAAATGTTAATATTTTCTCCTTCATGTCACACACTCAATGATTTTTTTTTAATCACGAGAGAGACACACTTCAAGGTCAAAAGAGACTTGAAAAAAGATCCAGGGGCTAAGCTAGTTAGCACTTTTTTTTTTAAACCCTTACCTTCCATCTTAGAATCAATATTATGTATATAGAAGAGTTATAATAGCTAGGCAATGGGGCTTAAGTGACTTGCCATGGATCACACAGCTAGGAAGTGTCTGAGGTCAAATTTGAACCCAGAACCTCCCATCTCTGAGCCTGGTTCTCAATCCACTCAGCCACTCAGCTGCCCCCTAGTTAGCACTTTTCAAGACAAGGTCATACATTTCCTGTCGTAGAAATACTGGCTATTGACTCTTATTCTAAATCTAAGAAGAATACAAGAGACTTTTAAATGTGGTACTAACTTAGATAACAACTATAATATTTTGTTGGTGTAGTAAGTAATTCTCCAATAGAAATTCTATGCCACAATCTATTTAGCTCCATTCAACAAGCATTTATTGGGAGACTAATTCCAGGCATTGTGCTAGGTACTGGGGAAACCAGAGAAACAAAAATGAAAAATAGTCCCTGTCCTCAAGGGGTCTTACTGTGTACTGGGAAGATTAGTACATAATTTAATTAATGATATTTTGCTTTGATTCAATTTCACCTAAATAACTATTTTTGTTGTACTTGACTGAATACAAATGTTCACAGACCATTTCACTGAAGATTAAATACTATTCCCTAATTTCCCCTCACATAACATAAAAAGAAAATATTTTTCCTCAGAACATAATCAACAGAAAGCAACATTTTCCTTTATTATTTCTGGATTAAAACAGCTGGTAGAATTTCTAAAAACATACAGGGGTACATCACAACTGATAGCCTGATGGTCACTACAGAATTTCTCACCTCTTATACTTCCTGAATAATGAAAATATTTTTAAATAATATTTTTTAAATTAACAAAATTATTTTCATGCATCACTTATGAAAATGCTACATCAAAATGAGATATGTCTTAATCTAAGACATCAGGTTTTTTAGGATTCTAAAATGTCAAAAAAATTAATTTTAATTAGAAAACTGGCTTTTAAATAATGGTTTGTATTCTTTTCTAGCATAAATTAATTGGCCAACATACTGGTCAACTAAAAAAATTGGTATATTCTAATAAATATCTCTTAAAATAGGACCTTTGCACAAATAAAAGTAATCCCATTAAATTGAGGTTTTTCTGAAATTTTAAAATATTATATGATCTCCATTAAATTAATTCATAATAGCAAAGTCTCTAAGTATGACTGAATTGCAACAGTTGTCCTATATAATATTATTCTCATCTGGCATCATGGGGTTATAGACTTAAAGCTAGAAGGAACTGCAGAAGACATCTAGGTCAGTCTTTTCCTTCATTTTACAGATGAGGAAAATGAAGCCAAGAGAAATGAAGTTAATTTCCTAATGCCACACAAGGAATAATGGAAGAACCAAAATGAAGACCCAGGGATTTCATACAGCAAATTCCACAACATCTCTGTACCCCACAGCTTCTCAGAGAGAAGAATTAAATCAGTCTCATATATAATAATGCCAACATTTTACCAGCCAACACAATTTTTTAACAATTTGTCCTCTCCTTTATATATATATATATATATATATATATCTTACTTCCATCAATTTTTATGTAAAATAGAACTTTCAAAAAATTCTATTTCCATGACCTATTTCCAAGACTGAGCTAGATGAATGATTCCAATAATTCTTCTGGTTTTATAATTTCTTAAGATACAACTCCCAAGTATCTCTAAGCCTGACTCCTGAAGACTGTTCTATCACCAAAGTTCTGATGTCTAGCAAGATTCTAGTCATTCTTCAGTGCATTACATACAATCTACATATACATTTCATATGCACAAAGAAACATGTTTTCCAACTTTAAAAAATACATATAAACCTTTAGAAGACTAACTGGTTTATGCAGTGATTTTAAAAAAGAACCTCAACTACTGAGGTACTGAAAGATTTTAGAAGATAAGGAATGATATGGCACTTGGTCAGAACATAATGGTGATTCATGAGAGATGGAATATTTTGAAATTTCTATATTAAAATTAAAACAATTACAAGGTTGTACTCTACATTTGTTGGTCAGCAAGTTAGTCAACACGCATTTATCAAGTGCTTTCTCTATAAGACATACCATATTAATTGATAGGGACATAATAAAAGACAAAAAACAAACAAACTATGGTCCCTATTCTCAAGGGGCTCACATTCTAATGGATGCATCTAATGGATGCAAAGACACAAACATACAAGATATATACAGTACAAATGGAAGGTAATCTCAGAAGGCAAGGGCCTCAGATTGGTAAAGAATGAAAATGGCAGTTGTTGAAAGGGCATTAGGAACTCTAAAGCACTGTTTATGGAACTATGAATGGGTTCAGCCATTCTGGAAAATAATTTGAAATTATATCCAAAGCATCACTAAACTATATACATCGACTTATCCTTGAAACCACTAAGAAATATACCCCCAAAAGAGGTCAAAGGAGTAAGGGAAAGGACCCATATGTACAACATTTATATCAGCATTTTTTTTATTGTAACAAAGAACTGGAAACAAAATGGGTTTTTATAATTTTTGTACTTGTAATTATAATAAATCAGTTTGGTAATGGCTGAACAAACTGATTGATGAAATAATGGAATGATGAATATGAAAGATTCAGAGCAACTCAAAAAGATCTATATAAACAATACAGTGTTGAACAGAACCCGAAAGAGTATAGAAGGACCATAAAAGTCTAATGAAAAATAATCTTGAAAGACTTAACTCTGATCAATGCAGTTACCAGTCATGACTTCAAATGCCTAATGATGATGCATACATCCTATCTCTTGGAAAAGAAATTATACCACCTTCTTTTGGAGGCCTTTTCTAGCCCCACTCTGAAATGATATTCCATTGACTTCACATAAATCTCACATCATATTTGTTTCCCATTAGACTGTGAATGCCTTGAGAGCAGGAATTGTTTTTGTTACTCTTTGTATCCCCAGAACTTAGCACAGTGCTAGGCACATAAATACTTAATAATTATTTGTTGACTAACTACTGATTGAATTACACGTCCAATATAGTTTTGCTTGACAATACTTATATGTTACAAAAGAAGATTTGAGGATGGTGGGAAAGGACACTTAGTAGATAGTGACAGAGATATGAAAAAGAAAAAAAATGATATGAACATCAATAAAAACAAAACCAGAGGAAAAAAAATTTTAATTTCAAAAGGAAACATCAACAGAGTGCTTTTGTTACTTCCTTTGTAAATTTTACATATAATTTTAAGTGTATTACATAACACAAAAGGTCATGGTTTCTAATACAATCTTTTTTTCTGTTTTTATATTGAAATATTTAATGAATAATTTCATAACTAAAGAGTACAATGGACACACTAAAAAGGTTTTATGTTATGCCAAAACAGATTGATAACACGTAGTTTATGTTTAAAGATAAGATAGTCACTAAACTACAAAATAGTTACCCATAACTTCAGTCCTGAATTCCCAATGGCTCATTAGAATTATTCTCTTTGAAGTGCTTCCATAATCTCAAACTCACATCTAAAAACAAATACATCATCTTCCCCTCTCTCTACATATACAACACCATTTCCTGGCTTCTATGTTTCCAATAATGGGACTACTATACTCAAAAATTACCTAAACTCAAGATCCTAGGAGTCACTTTTTACTCTTCCCTCTCCTTCCTTGTCCAGAACAATCCCAAAATTTTAGATGAATTCCTTTCTGTACATTCCAAGCTCCATTGCCCAAGTTTAGGTTTTTATTGACTAACACCTTCACGAATAGAAGTTTCCTTGCTTCTAGTCTCTTCCTTCTCTAATCTCTCCTATACACTACCCTCATATTAATCTTCCTAAAATATCACCTTCAGCATGTCAGCAACCTTCAAAAATTTTATTAGCAAAATCTTTTCTCCTCCTTCTCTCTCAGTTCCTAGGATTCAGAGTGGAAAACTTCTCTTCCACAGAAACATTCCTTACCTCCTTCATTGCAGCCTACCTCAGTCTTTACCTTTCTTACCCTCCTCCTTTCTAGTATTCCCTTCATAACCCCCTTCTACAGTTAACAAATAGCCTTCTGCAGCAGACCTATTATCTCACTTACATCTTCTTACACTTTAACCTGTCTCTATCCAAAGGGTGACACTCCTGGTCACCATCTCTAATACTAGATTCACCTCTTAAGAACCACATCCCAGGCAAAATGACTGGCTCTCTCTGCTACCATATCTCAAATAAACCCCACTCCTTTCTATGACTCCACCCATAAGTGTCACTCTATCCAGATCCTAGCAGGTATCACCTACCTAAATATTGGCCATAAATGCCACGGGTCAGGGCCAGCCCCACTCATGGCTCCAGGGGTCCTCAGTAAGTGTGACAGAAAGGTGAAATGAGATGTGAAAGGCAGCTCTCTGTGTATGTTTTTGCCAGGGGCATGCTCTACATGAAATGGCTGCTTCGCCATGCCCAGGCTTGGTGTTTATTCTTATACCCATTTTCTTGACACACAGATACATTACCTAACATACATGTTCAAGTAAAAATAATTGGAAAAGTGATACATTAACTTTTAACAAATTACTGGATTAACATTCTGAGATCATTCTATATTCTTATATTATAACTATTGATTTTGACAGGATGAATAAATGTTCCCCACAAAATAAATTATTTCATCACAGATGGCTTAATTTTCTAATTAATCTATGAGGAATCTAGGCTTATAAACAATCACAGAAAATTTACTCATTGCTTTTAACAAGAAGAAATAATCAATCAGAAATTCTAAGGACAGTCCAACAATCATAACATTGAGTTTGAGAAATCAGAGAGACATTGAGAACACAATTCAGATTAATTATTAGGCTTAAAATTTCTCAGGGCTAGTGGGGAGTTTCAGGTTACTGAAATCATGTCACTGAGGCATGGTGAAGTTTGGAGTACCTGTACATTTTGTATGGGCCTTTATGGTTGATTTATATACTAGCTTTAGGAGAATAAGTTTCTATACAGGGTGGGTAGGGACATTCTGGGCTTTGCTTATGGTTAGCTTGCTAGGAATGATGTACTAAAGCAAAAGTTAACTCACGATAATCTTTTGGGGTTTGGATTTTGGAGTCTGATCTTTTGGTGATATTTTGGGAAAATAGAATGAAAGTATTTTGTTCTTATATTATTCCATCTGGGGCTAGGGAGGGGATAACAATCATGTCAATTCCATTAGTAAGGGATGTTAATGAGAGAAGTCATGCAGATGGGCTGAGTGGGCAAGTCCATCCTGCAAAAGAGCCACTTTGAGACCTCTTGGTTACCACGTGTGACACTGTCAAGACATCATGGCCTGAAGGCACCCAGCACCCAAAGATGTTGTCCCCCTGTTTCTCAAGATAATGAATATTTGAATCATAGTCTCTCTCCAGCTCAATTCCTACCCTCATCGTGTGTGTGTGTGTGTGTGTGTGTGTGTGTGTGTGTGTGCATGTGCGCACACACCCTTGAGCTCACAGACTCATAATTTCCTTGATATAGGGCCTCTCCAGTGAGGAAATTCCCAATGTGCAGAAACTAAAATGATGAGCAGCCATTGCTCTATAACTTACAGTCCTGTCTCAGGCTTTGAGAGGTTAAATTATTTTCTCAAGGCCACAGTGCCAGGATAAATCAACATTTATTAACTGCCTACTATGTGTCAGACATTATGCTGGTAACGGGAATACAAAGACAAAAATGAAACAGTCTCTGCCCACAAGAAATTGAAATTCTAACAGGATGAATATACATATACATATGAAATGCACTGTCAGTATGGGCCAATCAGTCAACATGCATTTTTAATTGCATATTATGTGCCCATTGTTATAAGAATAAATGCACAAAAATGAAAATATCTGCCTTCATGGAACTTAAATTTTATCAGGACTGGACAGACTATATATGTGTATGTAGTTAGAAAGATAGATAGATAGATAGATAGATAGATAGATAGATAGATAGATGAATAGATAGACAGACAGACTGTATTTACATCTATATATATGCATAAACTTTAAGCTATTAAAGCTCAAAACTGAACTAAGATTTTTAAAATATTCTACATATATGTATATAGACATAAAATAAATGCAAATTATTGGGAAGGTGAAGGAAGCACTAGAAGCTGGGGTGGGGAGGGAATCAAGAAAGCTCGCATATAGGAGGTAGCAATTGAGCTGAACTTTGAAGAAAATTAGAAACTCTAAGAAGCACAGATGAGGAAGAAGGAATGGAAGGAAAGCCCATGGAAAAGCACATACATGGGAGATTGAATGTTGTGAGAGCAAGAATACCAAATTGGCTATACTACAAAGAACACGAAGGTAAGTAATCTATGTATCAAGCTGAAATGGTTGATTCGATCCAGATTATGTGAAAGGCTTGGGGCTTTAAATGCCAAAGAGAGGAGTTTGCATTTGATTCTAGAGGTAACAAGGAGTCACTGGAGTTTAGGAGAATCGAACGG
This sequence comes from Monodelphis domestica, assembly GCF_027887165.1. NCBI lineage: Eukaryota > Metazoa > Chordata > Mammalia > Didelphimorphia > Didelphidae > Monodelphis > Monodelphis domestica. The sequence continues at coordinate 62,108,294 of NC_077232.1, read as the reverse complement.
TCAGATCAATGCTTTGTAGAAATACCACTTTGGAGGGCAGAGTCAAGATGGCGGCTTAGAAGCAGCAAAAGATCAGACCTCTGAAAACCCTTCCTTACTGATCACAAACTGAATGCTCCCAGGGGACTGAAATTCAAACTTAACAACAGGACAGAGGCTGGGAATCCTCCTTCTGGACTCAATTCAAAAGGTAAGCCACCCAAAAGTCAGAATCCGAGAACACTCAGGTCTAAGGGGAAGGCAGAAGAAAGGTCCCAGGACCCCTCCCCCCCCCAACCCAGAGCTCTGGGCCCCCAGAGGCAGCTGGAAGCTCTGGTCAGGCAAAGGTGCTGGTCTGGAGGGTGTACCTTGAGAGCAACCTAGGCCAGGCTCAGAGCATCCAACACAGGCAGCAGGGAAGCAGCTGGGTCCTTCCATCTGGCTCCAGTCTCACCGGAGATTTTTGCCTCGGGGTACATCCAGATCAACCCAGTTGAACCTAATCCCATCAGGAGTCCTCAGAGCTTGGGGAGGCCAGGGCCCCTCCCCCCCTAGAGTGCAGGGCCAGGGGACAGGACAGAGGGACAGGAACCTCTGGGCGGGCAAAGGCATTGGTGTACCTTGCGGACAGTGCTGTGCCAGGCTCAGAGCGTGGAACTCAGGCAGCAGAGAAGCAGCTGGAGAGAACCAGAGAGAGCCTGGGCGGCTCCAGCCTTCCAGGAGTCTTCGACCTCAGAGCACATACAGCCCAACCCAGTTGAACATAATCCAATCAAAAGCCTCCAGAGGACAGGGAAGCCAACATTCCTTCCTCAGAGACTGTACCAAGAGATCTGACAAAGCTCCAAGAGGGGAGACTGACAGCCCCAGAACCAAAAAAAAAAAAAATGGGAGGAGCAAGAGCACAGCCAAATATGGGGAGCTAAGAAGGGGTAAACATGAGCAAATAAGAGAAAAGGAAGAAAGAAATTACAATAGACAGCTTTTGTACAGGTAACAAGTAAAGAGCGAATAAACCAGAGGGGGAGGGATCAGCAAAGGAAAAATCAGAAATCCCAGCGAATTGGATACAGGCTTTGGAAGAACTCAAAATGCAATTCAAAACACAATTAAGAGAGGCTGAAGACAATTGGGAAAAGAACTTAAAAACTAAGATAAATCATCTGGAAACAGAAAATAGTGTCTTGAAAGCCAAAATCAACCAGCTGGAAAATGAGGCAAAGGAGATGAAAGATGAGGTGAAAAAGATGAAAGATGAGAAAAAGGAGATAAAAACAAGGTAAAGAGGATGAAAAATGACCTCCAAAGAAATTCAGCCCAGAAGGAAAAGGATGACCAAAAAGCCAGGGATGAAATTCAGTCTTTAAGAACCAGAATACAACAACTAGAATTAAGTGACCTCACAAGGCAGCAGGACACTATAAAACAAAACCAAAAGAATGAAAAAATTGAGGAAAATATGAAGCATCTCATTTACAAAACAGAGGATTTAGAAAATTGTTCAAGTAGAGACAATTTAAGAATCACTGCTCTACCAGAAGACCATGACAAAAGAAAAATCCTGGACATCATACTACAGGAAATTATTAAAGAAAACTGCCCCAATATCCTAGAACAAGAGGGAAAAGTGGAGATTGAAAGAATCCACAGATCACCTCCTGTACTTAATCCCCAACTGACAACACCCAGGAATGTTACAGCCAAATTCAAGAACTATCAGACCAAAGAAAAGATATTACAAGCTGCCAAGAAGAAGTTGTTCAGATACCATGGAACCACAGTGAGATAACGCAGGATCTGGCTACATCCACATTGAAAAACCGAAAGGCATGGAATAGGATATTCCGGAAAGCAAGGGAACTAGTTCTACAACCAAGAATCAACTACCCAGCAAAACTGACTATATTCTTACAGGGGAAAGTATGGTCATTCAACAAAATAGAAGAATGCCAAGAATTCATAAAGAAAAGACCAGACCTGAACAGAAAATTTGATGTCCAAGCACAGAACTCAAGAGAATCATCAAAAGGTAATTAAAAAAGAGGGGAAAAAGAAAAACAAAACAAAACAAAAAATTTTAAGAGACTCAATAAGTTAAAATGATATGTATCCCTATAAGAAAAGAGGTCATTAGTAACTCTTAAAAACTGTTATTACCTGGGCAGCAAAAAGAAGTACACTTAGAGGGAACAGTGAAAAACTGTATAGGATGAAAGGACAAGACATAAATAGGTATAAAGATATATGCATGCATAAATACATACACAAGTGTATACGTATATATGTATATACATATATGTGTGTATATATATATATGTGTGTATATATATATATATATATATATATATAACTAGAGCTAAAAATTGGTTAATATTAAGAGAAATGGGAAAAGAAACAAATGGGGGTAAATTTATATGTCACAAAGAAGCTCATGGTGGGAGGGGGGAGAACATCAATACACTGGAAGGGTAAAAAGGTCGGAGATAAGAAATACTCAACTCTTACGTGCTTTGAAATTGACCCAAAGAGGGAAGAACAATCCAATCCACTGGGGCAGAGAATAGATTTGCGCCCTATAGTTGAGTAGAGGGGAAACAAATGGACTGGTGGGGAGGGAAGCAGTACAAGGAAGGGAGGGGTGGGGGTTAATTTTAGAAAAACTACAGGGAAAATAAGGGGGGGGGAATAAGAAGGAAGGGGGTAGAAAGGGAAATAAAACAAGGGTGGGAACTAGGGGGACTGATTAAAAACAAACATTGGTGTAGAAGGAAATAGTGAAAGAAGAAAAGGCAGGAACAGGAGTAGAAATCAAAATGCTGGGTAATACACAGCTAGCAATCATAACTCTGAATGTGAATGGCATGAACTCACCAATAAAATGCAAGAGAATAGCAGAGTGGATTAGAATCCAAAACCCTACCATATGCTGTCTACAAGAAACACACATGAGGAAGGTAGATGGTGAAAGTAAGAGGATGGAACCAAATCTACTTGGCATCAACTGATAAAAAGAAGGCAGGAGTTGCAATCATGATATCTGACGAAGCCAAAGTAAAAATAAATCTAGTTAAAAGAGATAGGGAAGGTAATTACATCCTGATAAAAGGCAGTATAGACAATGAGGAAATATCTGTACTTGACGTGTATGCACCAAATGACATAGCATCCAAATTTCTAAAAGAGAAATTAGAGGAGCTCAAGGATGAAATAGATAGGAAACTATACTAGTGGGAAACCTGAACCTTCCTCTATTCGAACTAGATAAATCAAACCAAAAAATAAATAAGAAAGAGGTAAGAGAAATGAATGAAATCTTAGAAAAATTAGAGTTAGTAGACATGTTGAGAAAAATAAATAGGGACAAAAAGGAATATACTTTCTTTTCAGCAGCACATGGAACATTCACAAAAATTGACCATGTATTAGGGCATGAAAACATTGCAAACAAGTGCAAAAGAGCAGAAATAATAAATGCAACTCTCTCAGATCACAATGCAATGAAAATAATAATTAGTAAGGGAACATGGAGAGGTAAATCAAAAATTAATTGGAAATTAAAAAATACAATTCTCCAAAACCAGTTACTTAAAGAACAAATTGTAGAAACAATTAATAACTTCATTGAAGAAAATGGCAATGGTGAGACATCCTTTCAAAACCTATGGGATGCAGCCAAAGCAGTACTCAGGGGAAAGTTTATATCCTTGAGTTCATATATTAACAAATTAAGAAGGGCAGAGGTCAATGAATTGGGCATGCAAATTAAAAAATTACAAAGCGAACAAATTAAAAATCCTCAGATGAAGACTAAATTAGAGATCCTAAAACTCAAAGGAGAAATTAATAAAATTGAAAGTCAAAGAACTATTGATTTAATAAATAAGACTACTAGAAGCTGGTTCTTTGAAAAAACAAATAAAATAGACAAAGTACTAGTCAGTCTAATTAATAAAAGGAAAGAAAAAACCAAATTGACAATATCCAAGATGAAAAAGGAGACCTCACCTCTAATGAAGAGGAAATTAAGGCAATCATTAAAAACTAAAATGCCCAATTATATGGCAACAAATATGGCAATCTAGGTGATATGGATGAATACTTAAAAAAATATAAATTGCCTAGACTAAAAGAGGAAGAAATAACTTACCTACTCAAACCCATATCAGAAAAAGAAATTGAACAAACCATCAAAGAACTCTCCCTAAGAAAAAATCCCCAGGTCCAGATGGATTCACAAATGAATTCTATCAAACATTCAAAGAACAACTAATCCCAATATTAAACAAACTATCTGACAGAATAAGCCAAGAAGGAGTTCTACCAAATTCATTTTAAGACACAAACATGGTACTGATCCCAAAGCCAGGCAGGGCAAAAACAGAGAAAGAAAACTATAGACCAATCTCCCTAATGAATATAGATGCAAAAATCTTAAATAGGATACTAGCAAAAAGACTCCAGCAAGTCATCACAAGGGTCATCCACTATGACCAGGCAGGATTCATACCAGGAATGCAAGGATGGTTCAATATTAGGACAACCATCCACATAATTGACCATATTAACAAGCAAACTGACAAAAATCACATGATTATCTCAATAGATGCAGAAAAAGCCTTTGATAAAATACAACACCCATTCCTATTGAAAACACTAGAAAGTATAGGAATAGAAGGGCCTTTCCTAAAAAGAATAAACATTATATATCTAAAACCATCAGCAAACATCATCTGCAATGGGGATAAACTAGAAGCCTTCCCAATAAGAACAGGAGCAAAACAAGGATGCCCATTATCACCTCTATTATTTAACATTGTACTAGAAACACTAGCAGTAGCAATTAGAGAAGAAAAAGAAATTGAAGGTATTAAAATTGGCAATGAGGAGACCAAGCTATCACTCTTTGTGGATGATATGATGGCTTACTTAAAGAATCCTAGAGAATCAACCAAAAAGTTACTCGAAATAATCAACAACTTTAGCAAAGTTGCAGGATACAAAATAAACCCGCATAAGTCATCAGCATTTCTATTTATCTCCAATCCATCTCAGCAGCAAGAATTAGAAAGAGAAATACCATTTAAAATCACTCTAGACAATATAAAATACTTAGGAATCTATCTGCCGAGACAAACCCAGGAACTATATGAACACAACTACAAAACATTCTCCACACAGTTAAAACTAGATCTAAACAATTGGAAAACCATTGATTGCTCATGGGTGGAACGAGCTAAGATAATAAAAATGACAATCCCACCCAAATTAATTTACTTATTTATTGCCATACCCATTGAACTACCAAAAAACTTCTTTACTGAATTAGAAAAAACCATAACTAAGTCCATTTGGAAGAACAAAAAATCAAGGATATCCAGGCAAATCATGAAAAAAAAATGCAAAGGAAGGAGGACTTGCAGTTCCAGATATCAAACTATACTATAAAGTAGTGGTCATCAAAACAATTTGGTACTGATTAAGAGACAGAAAGGAGGATTAGTGGAATAGACTTGGGGTAAATGACCTCAGCAAGACAGTCTATGACAAAGTCAAAGACCCCAGCTTTTGGGACAAAAATCCACTATTTGATAAAAACTGCTGGGAAAATTGGAAGATAGTGTGGGAGAGATTAGGTTTGGATCAACACCTCACACCCTATACCAAGATAAACTCAGAATGGGTGAATGACTTGAACATAAAGAAGGAAACTATAAGTAAACTAGGTAAACACAGAATAGTATACATGTCATACTTGTGGTAAGGGAAAGACTTTAAAACCAAGCAAGACTTAGAAAGAGTCACAAAATATAAAATAAACAACTTTGATTACATCAAATTAAAAAGTTTTTGTACAAACAAAACCAATGTAACCAAAATTAGAAGGGAAGCAACAAATTGGGAAACAATCTTCATAACAAAAACCTCTGACAAAGGTTTAATTACTCAAATTTATAAAGAGCTAAATCAATTGTACAAAAAATCAAGCCATTCTCCAATTGATAAATGGGCAAGGGACATGAATAGGCAGTTTTCAGATAAAGAAATCAAAACTATGAATAAGCACATGAAAAAGTGTTCTAAATCTCTGATAATCAGAGAGATGCATCACACCTAGCAGACTGGCTCTAACATGACAGCAGAGGAAAGTAATGAATGCTGGAGGGGATGTGGTAAAGTTGGGACACTAATGCATTGCTGGTAGAATTATGAATTAGTCCAACCATTCTGGAGTGCAATTTGGAACTATGTCCAAAGGGCGATAAAAACTGTCTGCCCTTTGATCCAGCCATAGCACTGCTGGGTTAAAGAGATAATAAGGAAAAAGACTTGTACAAGAATATTCATAGCTGAGCTCTTTGTGGTGGCCAAAAACTGGAAAATGAGGGGATGCCCTTCAATTGGGGAATGGCTGAACAAATTGTGGTATATGTTGGTGATGGAATACTATTGTGCTCAAAGGAATAATAAAGTGGAGGAATTACATGGAGACTGGAACAATCTCCAGGAAGTGATGCAGAGAGAAAGGATCAGAACCAGGAAAACATTGTACACAGAGACTGATACGTTGTGGTACAATCAAACGTAATGGACTTCTCCGTTAGTGTCAATGCAATGTCCCTGAACAATGTGCAGCGATCTAGGAGAAAAAACACTATCCACAAGCAGAGGACAAACTGTGGGAGTAAAAACACCAAGGAAAAGCAACTTCTTGACTACAGGGGTTGAGGGGATATGATTGAGGAGAGACTCTAAATGAACTAATTAATTAATTAATGCAAATACCAACAACATGGAAATGGGTTCGAATCAAAAACACATGTGATACCCAGTGGAATCGCGCATCAGCTATGGGGGGGGGTGGAGAAAATGATCTTTGTTTCCAATGAATAATGTTTGAAAATGACCAAATAAAATAATGTTTGGGGGGGGGGGGGAGGCGGAAAAAGAAATACCACTTTGACAGCTGCTTGAAAAATGGATTGGAAAGATAGGACATGCATATAGGTCTTCCTGACTCCAGATTGGCTCTTTCCTACTCAATGTAACATGCTGCCCTCATATTTGACAGCAAGCTATTATCTCTTCAAACATCCTGGTCAACATCTAGAGAAGGAACTGTGGGAGTAGAAATCCAGAGGAAAAATTCAAATGAAAAATCCAGAAACAATCCAGAACCCTTATCACTTATTTATATGGGTATATGATTTGAGGTTTTGGTTTTAAAAGATCATTTAATACAGAAATAAGTTTTGAGTGATAATATATGTATAACATAGTGATATTGCTCATCAACTCTTGGAGGGGGCAGGGAAGAGGGGAAGGAGATAAGAAGAATCATGTAAACATGGAATTTTTTTTAAATTAAATTAAATTTTAAAAAAATCCTGGTCACCCTAGCAAACTTCTCTATTCCCACAAGCTTCACCCTCATTCTATATCAGTCAAGCACAGAGATGGTCATACCCTTTGTTTCACAAGTTTTATATCTTCTCAAGACCTAGAACTATGAAATTCCTCTCTCAGATCATGGCTTTCTATCCTTCTATCTGCCTCATTCCTGTTCAACTTATTCTTCATCTTCATCATGATACTACACTCATCTCACTCTACTATCCTTGACCCAAACCTATTTTCCTATCACACCTGATCCCTTTGCAGAGCCCGGTCCATGATTGTCCCACCACTGTCATCATCCATTTCTAACTGTTGTTGTTTATCTTTCCCTATGCATCACAATGTTAGGGTCAGTTTGACTGTGGCAATATAAGCTCAGAAGACATTAGCACAGGCTGGCACAAGTAGTTCATTAGAACATTTAGGACAGAGATGTCTCTAGATTTGTGTATTTCATGTTTCCTTTGTACTACTGTGATTCTGCTTTACTCACAAAGCATAATACCTTCTTTGATGTGGGCAGGCCATACTGGATGGTCCTGTGCCAGCTCCTCAAGTATCGCAATATTTTAAACTAAATTATAATTCTTCAGAGACCTTAAGTGTGTCTTTCTACTGCTTTCTTTTTTTTTTTTTTATCACTGTGTGAGTTCCCCATAAAATAGTCTTCTAGGCAAACATTCAGGCATTTAGGACAACCCAGCCCACCCATCAGAGTTGCTCCCTCATTGGCCAAGAGTGAAAGCTTGGCAGTTGAGATTTAGAAAAGACCTTGGTGTCCAGTATCTTATCTTGCCAGATGATCTTCAGAATCTTCCTAAGACAATGCAAATGGAAGCAGTTCAATTTTCTGGCATGGTGATGGAAGGTTGTCTAGGTTTCACATATATCCAATAATGAAGTCAGCACAATGGCTCTGTAGAGCTGTGGTTTGGTAGGAAGTCTAATACCTCAGCCTCTTGAGCTAACTCTGATAATGCGTGCATCAACCTCATCATCTATGTGGGCATCCCTGGAAAGTATATTGCCAAGAGAACTAAGTTTATCCACAGTATTCAAAATTTCTCCATTTGCTGAAATTGATGGTTCCATGTATGGATGGTGTAGTTGGTACTGGTTATTGGAGGACCTCTGTTTTCTTGGTGTTAACTGTCAGGTCAAAATTATCATGAGCCACAGGAACAAGCCATAATCTGTTACATGTCAGTATCAGAGGATGCATTAAGGGCACAAATCAAAAATTGAATAGCATCAAAAGTTGAACAGCAATAGTTTACCATGAGTACAGTAGCTAGCTTTGATACTGTTTTATTCATTAAAGGCATCTTCATCAACATCACAGAAAACATCATGCTAAAAAGTATAAAAAGCACACAGCCCTGTACTCCACTGGTGACTGGGAATATGTCCTTCAGCTAGAGTAAGCATCACAAAACTGGTTTATTTTTGGGCAACCAAATTTTGCTAATTTTCCACAAGCTCTCATGACTAAGAGTCTCCAACTAATATACTGGGTTTTAAAAAAATTTTTAAACCCTTATCTTTTGTCTTAGAATCAATACTGTGTACTGGTTCTAAGGCAGAAAGTGGTACGGTCTAGGCAATGAGGTTAAGTGACTTCCAGGATCACACCAAGTGGAAGTGTCTGAGGTCAGATTTGAACCCAGGTCCTCCTGTCTCTAGACCTGACTCTCAATCCACTGAACCCTCTAGCTGCCCCCCAACTAATATATCGTTGAAGGCATGGATGTCACACAAGTCATATTATCATACTGACTAGATATACTATTAATATATCTGATCTTAAAATGAGTCTTATTTAATTTCAATTCCTTTCTTTTCCCTTTGGAAATGGATATGGAGAACTCATACAAGGGAGAGGGAACTTTCAGCTTTAGGTCTTCTCCAAATCTAGAACACAAACAAAATGTCTTATGGACCTTTAGGCTAAAGGTGAAAAAAAAAACCTACCATCCAGGTACTGTGAATGAAGACCAACTAGAAGTATGACATCCTGGTTTGTATTATTATTATGTCTAGAGTAGATTGGGGCCAATTTTGATGTCAGATGAATCTACACCCAAGTCCTACCTCTGACACACTAGTTTGTGCTCATAAGCAATTCATTTAGTTTTTTGGTGTCTCAGACAACTTTCTAATAACAGAAATTGAATTAAAAATAAGTTGCTGACACCCTTTCACCTAGCAATACACTATTAGATCTGTATCCCAAAGAGATCAAAGAAAAGGAAAAAAGACCTATATACCCAAATATTTATTGCAGCTCTTTTTGTGATAGCAAAGAATTGGAAATGATGGGGATGTTTATCACTTGGGGAATGGCTGAACAAGTTGTGGTACATAATTGTAATGGAATACGATTGCGCCATAAGAAATGACAAAACAGGAGGATTTCAGAAAAACTGGGAAAAACCTACATGAACTAATGAAGAGTGAAGAGAGAAGAACCAAGAGAAGGTTGTACACGATAACAGAAATATTGTATGATGATCATCTACTTAACTATTATAAGCAATAGATCCAAGACAACTCCAAGAGACTCATGGTGAAAAATGCTATTCACCATGATAAAAGAAATTGATGGAGAGTCTTAATGCTGACTGAAACATGCCATTTTTTACCTTATTTTCTTTATGCATTTTTTCTTGTATGTCATATGTCTTCTTTCACAATAAGATGCATATGGAAACATTTATTGCATGAAAGCACATATATAACATACTTGCTATCTCTGGGAGGGGGTTAGGAGAGGAAGAGAATTTGGACCACAAAATGTCAAAAAATAAATGTTAAAAATTCTATATGTAATGGGGAAAATATGATAAAATATTATGGGAGGCAATGAGTTGCTGATCTACATTAATGGGGCTAGTTTCCATACCCAGAGTTCACAAATCAATGAAATCACAGGACTGGACCAAAAAAAAAAAAGGTATAACAATTTACTACATGGGTCAGGGGGGTAGCTAGATGGCTCAGTGGATTGAAAGCTAGGCCTAGAGACCTGAGAGGTCCTGGGTGTAAATATGACCTCAGATGCTTCCTAGCTGTGTGACACTGGGCAAGTCACTTAACCTCCATTGCCTCGTTCCTTGCTGCTCTTCGGCCTTGGAACCAATAGACAGAACTGATTCTAAGATGAAAGGTAAGTGCTTTTAAATAAACAAATCAATGAATAAATAATGATTTGCTTGTATAAACTTAAACAGCTCATTTCACCTTTTTAAACTTTAAATGACTTCTCTGCCAATTTCTGTTCGGGTAGTTCTAAAGTTACTTTTAACTCCAAAAATCTTTAGATACATGCCTAACAAGACTGAGCCTTCATATAATCTACATATCATTAAAAATGCTGTTTTTCTCTTTCTGGATTCCTTCTAATTTGAAAAAAAAAGTTATGAAACTTTCAAAGCTCTAAATGTATATTTTTCTTCCTCATTTCTGCCCGTTTCTTCTTTTCAATCAGTTTTCTTTGCTATAATTAATTTTGTACATATTTTGTTTCATGAGATGTATGAAAGCAAGGACATAATTATTTGGATAGCATCTGTCTCCAAGGAAAACAGCCAGCATTCTTTTCAAATTCCCCAGGCTTGTGTGGGACAATTATGTCAAGTATTAGAACAACTCACTCCATTCCCAAATGCATTTCCAAATTTTCCATTGCAAATTAATTTTCATACCATCCTCTTTTTCCACATCTGTGTGGATACTTGAGTCTTTTCCTTAAATGATACTAGATTTTTAAGCTAAGAAATATGAAAGACCCATTTGCATATATATATATATATACATATATATATATACAGATGCTATTAAATCCAAAAGATTTATTTTGCATCAATCTTGCCCCCAAAAATTTGTTTTTATTTAAATAAAAGATCTGAATTTTCAAAAATTTTCCACCTTATATTTTAATGAGTTTTATTTGGAGCATATTTATATAAAACAGGAATTTGAGGCTTACAAATTCCAGAACAATCTACAGTTATTTTTCTTAACCATATTTAATATAATTAAAATCTGACACACATTTTACCTTAGGTGTTTTTTTGGCTTGTTTTTGATTTGTTTTTTGTTTTTAAAGCATAAAAAAGATATGCCCAACTAAGGGACAATGCTGACATTTGCTGAATGTGCCTTTCTGTGAAAGGCCCTTTATTCTAAATTACACAATCAAAAAAATCTCAGAATTATAAGGGAACTGAGAAAGTCATCTAGATAGTCTACCCTTCAAGAATCCCCTCTAAAACATGTCAAATAAATGGTTTTCCAGTCTCTCTCTTTTTTTTTTAAACCCTTACCTTCTGTCTTGAAATCAATACTGTGTATTGGTTCCAAGGCAGAAGAATGTTAAGGGCTAGGCAATGGGGATCAAGTGACTTGCCCAGAGTCACACAGCTAGGAAGTGTCTGAGTTCACATTTGAACCCAGGACCTCCCATCTCTAGGCCTGGCTCTCAACCCACTGAGCCACCCAGCTGCCCCCACCAGTCTCTTTCTGAAGAGCTCTAAAGTAAGAGAACTCACTATCTTTAGAGGCTACCCTTTCCATTTATGATTGTTCTTTTTTACACTAAACTTAAATAAGTCTCTTTGCAAATTCTGCCCATAATTCCAATTCTTTCATCAGTCACCATACAAGAAAAAGAAGAACTTGAGGGACATAAAGGTCTCAGTGGTCACCTAACACATCTACACTAAGGCAATTCATAATATAATGTAATATAACATAAATCCACATTATGATATACTCAATTAAATGAAATACTTTATATATTGCCTGTAATTGAAGGTCTCCAAGGAGGGGAGCCCACAACCTTTAGGAACAGACTTTCCCACTTTTGGACAGAGCTCTGCAGGAGCAAGTTCATCCAGACATCAAGTCAAAATCTGCCTCTTTGTTGCTTCCACCCATTGCTCCTGGTTGTGCCTTCTGAGGTCAGAGTAAGTCCTATAATTCTTCCTCTGGAGAACCCTTCAAATACTAGAAAATAATGATTTCATCCCTCCCAAGACACATCTTCTCCAGACAAAAAATCCCCAATCCCTTCAAATGATTCTCATAGGGCATAATCACAAGGCCCTTTACCATCTTGGTCAAGCTCCTCTGGATACTTTCTAGCTTGTCAATGCTCTTACTAAAATGTGGAGCTCAGAACTGAACACAATACTCCAAATGTAGTCGGATGAGATCAAAGTACAGTAGTAAGACTATCACCACAATGTCCCAGACGTTGTCTCTTAAAGCAACTTTTTTTGATAACCATATCCCTATGGAGAAGGGTTCCACCTTCCTCATCACCAACCACACCAATCTCTGATCAACTGCTCTCAATGGGCAGATGAGCCTAAAAGTCCTGGGAATGGTAGTGCTCCATAGCCTGTTTCCAGCCTAGCTCCCACAGCCATCATCCTAGTAAGCAATTGCTATAGAAAGAATAGTTATTTCTACCAACTGTAGACTGGGTTAGCCCTCCATGCCAGGAGGCAAGTGTGTGCCAGGAAAGACAAATTACTACCATCTTCCCTCAGACCCAGTGTAGACAGCCAACCCAAAATCTCTGGGAAAACCAATATTCATCATACCACCAACCTGACTTCCAGACTGGTTCCTGCAACCATTATTTAGGGAAGCAATCCTTGTAGTGAAGGGGCTCACAATCTCTCATCACCAACCACTGACCAGTTATCAACAAGGGGAATTCACCCAGTTCAAAGCCACCTAAAAGTACTGCTATCTAGTTCACATCTTTATTTTTTTTATCCAAGAATATATTGCACTAAAGACTTGGTCAAATGTTCTGCTGATAGCATTCCCCTTATCTGACAGTCTAGTTTCCATATGAAAAAAGAAATTAGGTTAATTTGGTTGGGCCTGTTCCTTTTGGCTCTTGTGGTAACTGCTTTATTAACTAGATATCCACTAACTATTCCCTTAAACAGCTTCTAAAATTTACCAGAAATCAAAGTCAAGAGCGCTGACCTTTGGAATTTGCCAGCCCCATTCTTTTTCCTCTTAAAAATCTGGACAACAAGCCTCTCTCCAGTTCAGCATTTTCTCTCCTGTTCATCACCATCTTTCAAAGGAAGTTTCAAAGGTCACTAGTAATAGAAATAGAATTATAGATCACAGGAACATAAATTTAAAATTGAAAAAGATTTTAGATCACCTAGTCCAAAGCTCTCATTTAACAGTTGAGGAAACTGAGGTCCAGAGAAGGCAAGTGACTTACCCAAGGTCACATAGGTAGAAGGTAGCAGAGCTATGGCATCAACCTAGGCCTTTTACCTTGAAATCAAGCCCAATTTCCACTGCCCCAGCATACTTCCCCAGTTCTATTCATATCCTGAGATGTAGTTCATCTGGGCCTAGTGACAAGGGGAACTAGATACTCCTTAACTTACCTTAGGTATCAGGTCCCCATTATCCATTTTCTAGTCCAAAACTCATTTTGCTTGAGCAGCAATGCCTTCTTTTTGTTGTTACTGTCCCATTCACCTTAAGCAGAAATCCCTGTCACTTGGATGTTTCTGTTTTCCTTAATATGATTTTGTAAAAATCTTTTGTTATTCTTAATTTTTTATACCTAACACATTATAGGCATTATATCAATACTATATATTATTATTATTATTTCCTAAACTAATTTCTCTAGCTCCAGCTTATTCTGAACTTCCACACTCCTAATGCTATCTTACAAGATTATACCACCTCTACCTTTGTATTACCCCACAATGCCTTCCATTCTATATTCCAGACAGGTACATTTGATTATAGATTGGTTGATACATCTGTACCAGTCTCTTTAGATGACTTTCTCTTTTCCTTCTCATCATAATTATTTCTCCGAATCTTTAGAAGTTCATTCTTGATCACATGTTTCTTCAGCCCCACTCCTCGATTCTGCTTGAGTATATTCTCCTAGAGGATTTTAGTACAGAAGAATCTTCAATTTAGAATCTGAATCCTTTAAAATATCCTTTCCCAAGATCTAGGGTATATGCCCACATTTCCTATCATTTCTATAAAGTCTGAGATGGATTGATAGCTTCTAGCCAATGTTTCATTAATCTTCTGGTTGAAGAGAAGCAGATTCATAAAATAGAATTTCCATTCCCTGGTTTCTTCACTGTTTAAAGGGTGAAATTACCATTGATAGTTGTAAAATATATTTCTCTCCTCTATATTCCAAGTATTTCTTTATCTATGTGCACAATATCAGCCCCTAGAAAAGCTTAAGCTCCTTTAGAGCAATGACTATTTTGTTTATCCAGGCTCAGCTTAGAGTCCAAAGAAAATATATAAGAAACCTGTTGGGTTGAATAGCGATACTGAAAGAAAATATGAAGGAATTTTTATTATGTTTTAGAATTAGTACAATCATGACCAATAGAGTTAACTGTCAACTAGAAAGGCTTAGAATATATAAGGAACAAAGCAGAGCAGCAGGAGAGCAGGCAGTTAGGCAGCCAAAAGGGAAATGGTCTTAGCATCTGCTACTCCCAAGGGAGACCATTAGTTGCAGTTAGTCATAATTAGCAGCAGTGTGCTACTGATGCTGGAGATCTGAGTTATCTGTCCAACTCAGATTTGAAGAGACAGGCCATGGAAGAGCTAAAATTCTTTCTGGCCTCATAGGTAAGATTTTGGGGCTGTGCAAACCAGGGAACTCTCTGTCAGTGTTTGCCCCATCCACCAAACTGGCTTTGGGATGGATACTGGGTGAGAGCTGAACCATTCACCTAAATGTGCTAATTCTAATAATGGCCTCAAAATAAATTCTATAGGACAGTCTGGTTGGTTGTCCTTCTAAATTTTAACATTCAATAATGAACTGGAGGAATTTCATGTGAACTAGAACAACCTCCAGGAAGTGATGCAGAGCGAAAGGAGCAGAACCAGGAAAACATTGTACACAGAGACTGATACACTGTGACACAATTGAATGTAATGGACTTCTCTACTAGCAGCAATGCAGTGATCCAGGACAATTCTGAGGGACTTATGAGAAAGAACACTATCACCATCCAGAGAAAAAACTGTGGGAGCAGAAACACAGAGGAAAACAACTGCTTGATCACATGGGTCAATGGGGATATGACTGGGGATGTAGGCTTTAAGTCAGGGGTCTCCAAACTATGGCCCACAAGCCACATGCAGCCCCCTGAAGCCATTTATCCAGCCCCCACTGCACTTCCGGAAGGGGCACCTCTTTCATTGGTGGTCAGTGAGAGGAGCCCTGTATGTGGCAGCTCCTAAAGCACAGCATCAGTACAGTACTACTTCCGGTGACATAATCCTTTGTGTAACGCCTAAGAAGGAGGCGCTACGCAAAGGATTATGTGGCTGCACAATGAAAGACATCAGCATGGTGAGCTGTGATCTGGGGGAGGGGATTCCACACTGTATATACTGCTGCCCAGTATAGTGGTGTCATATGACATAGGGTTAGGGTTAGGGTTTTATAGTTTGGCCCTCTAATGGTCTGAGGAACAGTGAACTGGCCCCCTGTGTAAAAAGTTTGGGGACCCCTGCTCTAAGTGATCACCGGAGTGCATGCAAAACATGTAAAACCCAGTGGAATCGCTCATTGGCTATGGGGTGGGGGGGAGAAGGAGGGAAAAAAGATGAATCATGTAACCATGGAAAAATATTTCTTAATTAAACATTTTCAATTAAAAAATAAAGGTTTATAATTTTAAAAAATACATAGCTAAAAAAATAAATACATTTTAACATTCAAGCCTAATTATTCCAGTCTATATATAATTTTCATTAGGACCTATCACCCCCCCCCCCAAATATGATCAGTTTGGGTCAATTCCCACCAGTTGTATAGCTTCCTATAGTTTCAATCATTGGTGATTAACAAAAGGAAATGTTCTTATTTTCATGTTCTTGGGGGAAAGAGTTACTCATATAGGGCTCCTGCTAGTCTGTGTCTATTTACAGAAAGGAAATGAGCTTTTATCCAGGAGTATGGCTGATTTTCCACTATTTTCCAAGAATGACACCAAGGAAAGACAATGTATCCTCAAAGGCTAAGAGAAACTAAAGTATATCCAAACTTTCAGGTTTAAAATTATAGTAAGTCCTATGTTTCCAAGTAAGTGACATATGATAGATAAGTTATTATTAACAATGCCTGAAAATAATATATGGGTGGACAGGCATGGAGGATTTATAATCAGCATCATCGTACAGAATACACACATTGATGAAGAGGCCACAAACAGAAATGTTAATAAGACAGACAAATGAGGTTGATACAATTAACACAAATATGATAACATATGTAAAGCATTCTGCAAATCTTAAAGCACTAAGCTATTATTACTGAGGCAGAGAGTATACTAAGGAGGGTGACTGCCTTAGGAAAGCAGGGACTTTGTGATTATGCTATTATTCATGTAGGAAGGCTGAAGGAACTACAGATGTTTAACCTAAAGAAGAAAATGCTCAGTAGTGTCATGAAAACTGCCTTCTGGTATATGAAAAGCCATCAGATGGCAGACAGTCAAGTAGTTTTGCTTGACTCAAAAACCAGATGGAACAGTGGAGAGAAACTGCTTATGGACAGTTTCAAGCTTTAGGAAAGAAAAAGTTTCCCATTAATTAAAGCTATGTAAAAGTGGAATGAGTTGCTTTAGGAAGTAATAGGTCCCCACTCACTGGAGGTCTTCAAGCAATATCTGGATGACCAACCACATTTTGGAGAAATTACAGAAAGGATTACCAATAAAGAAAAGATTAGACTGAACACCGAGTTTTCGTTCAAATCTTTAAAATTTGTTTTTCTGATTCTGGATAACAGTAATAATATTATCACATAGCATATTCCAACAGCAATTCTAAAATTAAGCTATTCTCTAACAGAAACGATATCAATTTATCAATATAAAAACATAAGGAATATCTTTCTTTATGAAATCAATAATATAGCTGATTATTTTGACTGGCACCACTGGAAATCTGATTGGAAGCTTTGGCAACAGACTTCAAATATGTATTTGTAAAAAGGCAAGGGATGCTGAAATATAAACACAAGAGACCAGAAAAATCTAGAAAGGTTAAGTAATTTAAGTAACTGGAAGGAAGTGCTAAGATTTTAATAGGGGAAGATGAACCAAATTTCCCTTAAGAACCTTCATATCTTCAAGGTATACTGAAGGAGTTCAATAAAAAACAGAGGTTCTGGAAGAAGGCTGGTTCTGTTCTGAGGGGCTTAAGAGGGGAAAGAGAAAGGAAGGTAAGAGGTAATAGGAAAGAGATCGGGATGATGCACTCTTATTTAAAATGGATAAAGGAGGTTGAACACACACACATTAGCAAGAGAAATACTTCAAACTCAAAAATGAAACAAACAAGGGGGCAGCTGGGTAGCTCAGTGTGTTGAGAGCTAGGCCTAGAGACGGGAGGTCCTAGGTTCAAATCTGGCCTCAGACACTTCCCAGTTGTGTGATCCTGGGCAAGTCACTTGACCCCCATTGCCTAGCCCTTACCACTCTTCTGCCTTGGAGCCAATACACAGTATTGACTCCAAGATGGAAGGTAAGGGTTTAAAAAAAAAAAGAAACAAACAAGATAGTAGTGGGCAATGCTAGGTAAAGAGAGAGGAAGATACTGAAGGGAGAATAGTTACAAGCAAAACAAACTTCTGATTCTGAAAGCCTATATTAAAAGGGGAGTAGGGAAGAAAAAGTCTTTGTTAAGTACCTATGTGCCAGGGTACTGGGATAAGTGCTTTACAAATACTATCTCATTTGATCCTCACAACAACTGCAGGCAGTAGGTGCTACCATGATTATCATTTTACACTTGAGAAAATGTGGTGTTTATTTTATCAGGGTCTTGAATTTCAACTAAACCTTTTACAAGCACATTTCTAGATAATATCATAGCTTTAGGGTATTAGCTGGAAGATATTGGTCAACAAGCTAATATAATGGCAAGGTGTTATGGTGGGGCCCAAAAAGGTTTGGCAAAGTGTGAAGGGACAGGACTGACACATGGGAGAAGTAGATTAGGTGTCAATAATACCCTGAAAAAAGGTCGACATGGACATGAAGATTGGAATAAGCTATGAATCAGAACAAAGCAGAAAAATTAGCTAGGGGTAGTCATCCAGGAGTGCAGCAAAGAAATATATATATATATATATATATATATATATATATATATATATATATATACCTTTGGTTCTTGATCAAGTATGGACACAGCAGGATAAGAACAAATAGTTAGGCAGACAAGATGACAGGCTCTGAGAGTCAGATTAAAAGCCTGGGCAATCTATATAACATACAAGGACAAAAAAACAACATTATTCATCCCCATACACTCTCTAACCCAGCCATCCTGGACTACTTAGTGTTTCTTGCACATGACACTCCATCTTTTCTCTGGATATCTTTGCACTATCTGCTCTCTATGCTTGGAATGTTCTCCCTGCCAAACTCTTAACTATTAGAATTTCTGCCTTCTTTTTGAAAAAATTAAATTAAATTAAATCCTTACCTTCCATATCAATTCTGTGTATTGGTAGTTAAGACAGAAGAGAAATAAGGGTTAGGCAAAGGGGGTTAAGTGACTTGCCCAGGATCATAGCTAGGAGGTATGAGGACAGATTTGAACCCAGAAACTCCTGTTCTAGACCTGGCTCTCATCTGACTTCTTTTAAGATTCATAACAAAGGAAATCTTCAGCAGGTGTTTTCAGATCCTCTTTTGCTATTAGTAGCACCCCAGAAACTGTTACCTTCCATCCACTTCACATCTCTTTTGTATATTCTTTTACATGTTATATATGCTGTCTTTTCCATTAAAACATAAGCTCCTTGAAAGAAGGATTTTTCACTGTTTCATTTTTCAGTGTATATCAGCTAGTATATACATTTTCAACAGACTGCAGATGGGCAAAAGGGCTGGGCTCAGAAATAGAAAGTTGGATAGCATTTGAACTGAACCATACTTTCAACAATACCAAACTTCTCTCAACAAAACAAATAAAAATCTTTTTAATGGTTGGAAGAATGGAATACCACAGCATACATCAAAATTGCAGGTTGCCCAAAGGAAATGGAGAGATATGTGGTGGGCATAAACAGGTACATGAAAGAAGCAGCATAAAAGCTTATTATCAAAGAAATAAGTGATCATAAACAGGTCAGTCATCTTCCTTTTTTTTTTAAACCTTTACCTTCTGTCTTGGAATCAGTACTCTAAGGCAGAAGAGTGGTAAGGGGGGTTAAGTGACTTGCCCAGGGTCACACAGCTGGAAAGTGTCTGAGGCCAGATTTGAACCTAGGACTTCCCTTTTCTAGGCCTGGCTCTCAATCCACTGAGCCACCCAGCTACCCCCTCATCTTCCTAAGAGGTCTAAGGAAAGATCCAACAAGTTGATTAGACATCCTGGGAAGACTCTGGGAAGAATTATAGAGTCTCAGAGGTCCTGGACTCATTTCAGTCCATTTTAGTATCATCCAAAGGAATACCAACATTGATGAGAGCACAGATCTACTTACTTATATGTGCTATATAATGAATAAAGTGCTCTATTTTCTGTTCCTGATTTTAAAGTAAATTTTATTTTTAATTTAAAAAATGAATAGAACATTTTATATTTTTCACTTCAAAAAACTAAATTAAATGACTTTTTATTAACATGACTTTTGACTCTTCTCTGGGGAAGCACCATAATTTAGACAGTATTATACCTTCAAAAAATTCTGGAATACTACATCAGAATAGGTTATAATACAAAAGTCACTCATAGAATGATGTGTGGTTTCAAAACGTTTTGAATATAAAATGAAACGGTAGAAGACATACACATACTATAGCAGAATTATATATGTGAAAATTCAAAATGTTTATACTCAAAGACCTATTTTTACAACAGTTTTTTAGGCAATCTGAAATAATGTTGCTTTGCTCTCTTTACATTTTTGCAAGATTTAGATTTTCCAACCACTGTACAGGTTATGGTCATGGATATAATCCCAATAAAATAGAACATCAAATATAGCAAGACTTTTTCCATTGATTCTTTAACATTAATTTTCTATGAAGGAACTTAACATTTATAAAGGAAAAAATTCTTCAAGGATGCATCACACATTGGAATTGAGTTTCTCTGGCTATACAAACAATAATACACTTGACATTCAAACATTTCCATTAACAATTGAGCAGGTTAGCACGCCACCTATCTCCCCTTCCTCCCAAAAAAACTGCCAACAGTTTCATTTTTTAACCACCAAGACCATCTATTGGTGTTTATAGGTGTCCCCACTTTTAGCTACTGAACTGATATGGGAATTTCAATTAAACAGCAAAGCAGCTTGATGGCAAGGAAAAGATCTCTCTCTCTCTCTCTCTCTCTCTCTCTCTCTCTCTCTCTCTCTCTCTCTCTCTCTCTCTCTCTCTCTCTCTCTCTCTCTCTCTCTCTCTCTCTCTCTCTCTCTCTCTCTCTCATTGCTCCAAAATAAATTACACCAAAAGAAGTTTCATTTTGAGGATTTCTGCCTGTAAACAAAATACTTGTTAAAATAAATATTTGAACTATTAAGATGCAAACAAAGAAAATGTTTATTGGCTAAAGTACACCAAAATGTATATGTTCTATCATTCCAACAATTTGAGAGGTCTACTATAACAAACATTTTTTAGGAAGGAGAGATGATATTGGGAAACTGAAGTAGAACCAATTAAGTCTTCTGATATGTAACTTTTTCCTTTTAAAAGTCTTTTAAAAATATGTTTCACATTACTCTCCTAAGTATTTAAAAATAGTATCAGTGAATATGTAATGCTCCTGTCTTAGCCACACAACACTGTGCTGGCCCCAAAATATGTCACCTGTGCCCATTAAGTGCTCTTGATAATTAAGGCAATAACTATTCTATGTGAAACTGCAACTCTTTCTCTAGATCATCTTAGCTTTAGCTTTAATTCTTCCTCAAAATGGCATTCTCTTTTCTGTTCCAAATATTCAATCAACCTTTTTGTTCCCTAAAGTCCACAAGTAATCACTCAGAAAATATATGTAGAATAAAAATCTGGCTTTTGGACATTAAACTTAAAGTAATACAGTCCTTTCCTAGCCAAAAATGATTTCAGTTTACTGATCTAAATGGATATCATAAGCAAGTTATTCTCTTCCCCCAGGGTCCTGACTCTTCCCATTACCATCTAAGCACCAGAGAATATTGTTGGGGATGAGGAAAGAGAGAAAAGTAGAAGGCAGATCTTACTTCCCTAACATCTGGGTGTTTTGGGGAGCAATGAGAGTGTGGGGAAAGAGGAGAAGGAGGACTAGATGACAAGTGTGCCTCCACACTTAGCTCCACCCTTCAGAGACAAGTAGAGGGGGCACACTTAAAAATTCAGAAAGCCCACACTGCAATGGAGATAGGCAGACATTGTTTCCTAGGGGAAGCAGTGACCCTTCTAAGACATCAGCAATGGGGAAACATGAATGGGTACTTCCTGGACATTTCAATTTACTAAAACATCTCCCTCATACCTACTACATCCCCAGCAACCAGACAGGTTACAATGGGGGCAGGCAAGTAGACAGAACTTCTCTAGGAGTAGGAGCTATTCCAGAGCCTTGTCTTTATGGGAAGATAGAAGGCATATCTGTCCACAACTTGGGGCCAAAGTGGGGTGGAGAAATGCTCTACTTAAGGGGGTGGGGTGGTATCTGATGTCTGTTTGGGCTCTTCTTTCTTTCAAGAATTATGAGGATGGCTTAACCTGACCTCTAAATGGAAAGAATTCTCCATCTCTACCCCATCATAATGTATATAACTCATTAGTACAAAAGTATATGTATCTCATTTGTAAATGAATAAACACACCAGAAGTGAATGTTCAAACAACTTCACTGATAGGACTATGAAATTTTAAAAGGTAGAAGACCACTGGCATAAGGATCATGACAACAAAGATGCTTTAAGACCAAGAACAATATTATGGACTTTCAGAATGCAGGGATAAGTACCTTCTAAAGAACATGGACTAAAAGCAAGGAAATCTGCTTCTAATCTAATTTCTCATACTAAATAGCTGTTAAGAGAAACTCAGTAAATCACTTCATTTCTCTGATGACCAGTTTCCTCATTTTGAAAGTATAATCATTATGAAAGTATAACAAAACTTTCATTTGACACAAAATGATTTCTTGCTCCTTAAAAGTATTTTCTCTGGTTCTCCTCTCTACCCCCTTCTGTTTCTATTTCTTTAGGAGATATCCTCTAAGGTCCAGTCCTTGATTCTGCTATTCTTATACTGTACTTGGTAAGAAAAAGCACAATGCATACTCAGTGCTTCAATTACCACCTATATACAGTTAACTTAGGCCCGCAGTGCCTGTTCACATGCATGTATGCACTCATGTGGCACATGCGCACACGCACGTGCACGCACGCGCACGCACACACACACACACACACACACACACACACACACACACACTGACCTCTATTCTGAGCTCCAGGCTTGAATTTACAACTCTCTACGCTATTGCTCTATATAAATGCTCGCTAGTACCTAGGCCTGAACATTTCCAAAATGAACACATCTTTTCTTTTAAACCTGCTCCTCCTATAACTTCACTATCTATCTCTGTCTACAGGATTAGCACCATCGAGTCTTCCTGTTCCTTTTTTCATTCTTCCTCTTCCTTCACTTCTCAGATTCACTGTTACCAATTCTTTTTGATCCCAACATCTCTTACATGAAATCACCATCTTATATTAACACCACCATTACCCTAAAACAGGTCTTCCATTTGGACATTCTAGACCATGGCAATAGCTTCAGAAAAAATGACACTGGAATGAGCCTAAAAAGCATCTTATTCAGCCTCTGCATTTTACAGAAGAGAAAAAGAAAGCCAAGAAAGATGAAGACACTTGCTCAGCAGTAAACTGCAGTGGGCAGCAGAATAGACATTCCAAATGAGGGTTTCTGCCTCCAAATCTGTTTCTGTTTCCATTAACCCACTTCCATAGTCTCCCCACCAGCTCCATTCTTCACAATGCTGTGAGAATAGTCTCCCTTAGAGTTGAAATCCAGAAGAAAACATGATTTATTGCTTGTTTACATGAGTATATTTTTTGGAGTTTTTGTTTTAAAAGATTGTTATAAAAACGAATAATTTTTTTTAGTTTTTTTGGGTTTTGAGTGATAATATATGTATAACCCACTGGAATTGTTTGTCAGCTCCAGGAAGGGAGGAGGGGGGGAGAAGGGAGAGAGACAACATGAATCATGTAACCATGGGGAAACAATTTTAATTAAATTTAAAATAACAACAACAACAACAAAAAGAATAGTCTCCCTTAGATTTATATGAATTAGGGTAAGTGAAACCATATATACAATACAGCATATATGACTACCAAAAAAAAAGATGTTAAAAGAGCATTATAACAAAACTGAACTCTACATGACTATACTGACTCATCTTGGCCCTACAGAACAGAGACTGAAATGTACCAATTTCTCTTTTAGTAAAGAGGTGAGGGGCACTGAGTATGGAAAGCTGCATGTCAGCCAGTATGTTGGTTGATTTTACCTAATGGTTTTCTTTATTCTAAGATGGGTGCTCAATGGGCACTCATCTTATAGGGGTAGGGGGCATACCTAGAAATGAATGATGGAAAAAACAAACATCAATAAACCTTGTTTTTCAAAGAGAAATCTGCCTTATGGATATCTATCTATCTATACATAGTCAAGTCTCATCTCTGCTCACAAGTCTCCAGAAACTACTTGTTTGCCTATTATAATTCCAATCAACAAACATCTATTAAGCTCTCATTATATACAAGACAAAGTGTAAGCACTAGGGAAATAGTTCCTAACATCAAATAATTCACATGTTATTGAGAGATTCAATCTGTACATAAACTAACATAAAACAAGACATGGAGTCTCTGAGGCCAGAAGAAAAATGAAAGGAGACAGAGGACACAATTAAAAACTAGCAGGATAAGGGAAAGGTTCAAAGATAAGGAAGCAACTGAACTCCTCCTTAAAGAAAGATCAACCTGAAAATCAATCAAAAAATATTTATTAAGCACCTACTGTGGAGATATTCTGCTGGGTACTAACAATACAAATATAATTAATCCCTTCATGAGGAGCTTTTTTCTAACATGGGGGTTATAAGATTGATAGATAGCATATGTGTGTGTGTGTGCATGTGAGCATAGCACATGTGCAGAACACATATAAAGAAAACAAATACAAATATTTACAAAGTGTAATTAATTAAATACAAAGTATTTTGAGAGGAAGGGCACTAACAGTTAAGATGATCAAAAAAACACTTCATATAGAAAATAGGTCTTGAAATGTGTCTTGAAGAGAAGGGTTCTAAAAGGCATCAATGAGGAATGAATGGTGTATATCACAGGCAGACATCATGCATGCAATTATGCACAAACAAGCTATATTCAGGAAAAACTGGAAATAACCAAAAGAAGGAAAGTAGAAATCAGCAAAATTGGGAAAGGCTTCCTATAGATGGTAGATGTTAGCAGGGAGGGAGAGGAAGCTGGAAGAGCAACTTGGAAGCTATTACAATAGACTAAGTAAGACACAATGAGGTTCTAAACT
Organism: Monodelphis domestica; assembly: GCF_027887165.1. Classification (NCBI taxonomy): domain Eukaryota; kingdom Metazoa; phylum Chordata; class Mammalia; order Didelphimorphia; family Didelphidae; genus Monodelphis; species Monodelphis domestica. Next base: position 62,083,266 of record NC_077232.1, on the reverse strand, counting down.
AGGCTAATAGCCACTTGAATGCAGAAAGGGATATGGATATAAGAGAAATTGTGAAGCTAAAATCAAAAGGATGTGGCAACTGACTTGATGGAAGAGAAAGACAGACAAAAACTAAGAGCTCTTAAAGCTGGATGGGTAGAAGGGTGGTGCCCTCAACAAAAAGATATGTGTAGGAAGGAAAGATTTTGGAAATGAATACCAAGTGTGAAGGGTTAAATTATTGGGGATAGGAGTTTGAACAAAAGCTAGTGCTCAGTTAATTAAATGCAAAAAAGTTTATTATTAGGAAATTATGGATAGGAAATAGGAAGGAGGAAAGTGAAAGTTATCTTACAATAGTCTGTAACTATACCCCAGATCCCAATCCTAACTAAATTTCTCTAAAAAACCCTAATTCTATCTGCCTCAGAGGGCAGTATCTTCTGCTAAGTCAAAGCCCTCACCTACTCTCCTACTCTCACTATCTTAAATATAACCACTATCTACCTTATCTACCCAAGTTATTAATAATCAATAAGGTTATTTAGGCCTTAATTCTATTTCTCTGTTTCCAGTCAGAGAGAGTGCTGGCAGCACACCCTCTCTCCAGGAGACCCAGAGACAAAAAGCCCTTTTGCAACTCTCTGCAACTGACTAACTCCCCTCAGCCACACCCTTCTAACTGTCACTGACAAGCAGCACAGCATAGGGGTCTCTTGCTGAAAGATATTATTGCTCCTTCTCTTAAATATAAAAAAGGAGAAATTAATTAAAAACTCTCAACATATTCCCCCTGAGATCCAATGGGAGACCTGGCTCCCCAATGGATCTTTCAAATAAAACTATCCTATACTCTACATTATAAACAGGGAGAAGTAAAGAGAAAAAAGGAAAAAAGCAAAACAATTCTTGTAACATGCAAGTCTCAGATAATATAAAATTCCAAATATTTATATTTATACAATCACAAAATTCATACTATACTCTACATAAATAAAACCTATTCTTATTATAGTTTACAGAAATAAGAACCTAGCAATATTAATCCAAATACACCTTATAATTACTATGCACACAAAAAATAAACAAGAAAATAAAACAAGAATCATATATACACATTATATACATCTAATATCTAGACATCTAACTTATCCCCTGAGGTGGATTTTATCTCAATATATACATTTATATATCTAATATATATTCTAATATATTATACATCTAATATATCCCCTAAATCTGTTCAACAGTAATAACACTTTACCATTTAATTATCATTTAGTTAATTTTAACTTTTTCTATAAAAGTATATCATATCGATACCTTTCTTTAATCCTATAAAAGTATTATTATTATAAATATTTCTACATAGAACTAATAAATCCTATAGCATAATATATAACAAATAACATACTAAAATATTACAACATAAATTTTACAGTTACCCATTACATTTCATTTCAAACCTTTATGTACGAGAAACCTTTATTTAAACACAAAGTTCAGTATCCTTAAAATAAAGTCCATTTGTAGTAGTTCCTGTAGTAATCCAGTATTCTCGTAAGTTTTGGCCAATTGTCCATTTGTAGTCTTCTTGAATTACAATGTCCTTAAAAACAGTGTCTATTTGTATTTGCAATCTTGTCCTTGATGTATGCAGCTAATCATTTTCGATGGAAGGTATCTGGAATGGACCTTCCTAGGCCAACTGAGTTGCTTTTGTTTGCTGGAAGTTTTTTTATAGAAACTGTATTACCTGTAAGAGTCTTTACATTTCACCTATAGTTCTTAGACCACAAAATAACACCCTGGAAATTAGTGTTAAATACAAATGTTTGTATTTAATATTTGTATTTAACATTAATTTCCAGGTTTTTGACATCATCGGGAGCAAAGAACCATTTTACAATGTGGTCCATAGCTATCTATGAAAGAATGAACTGGGATAACTAGTGAAATTATATCTGGGTCTGGAAAATGTTTCACTATTTGATTCCAGAGTCCTTTCTCCCCTGGCAAATCTTCATAAATGACCTCTGAGACTCCTTTCATTGAGGAGGAGTTAAAATTTGACTGTTACGTGAATATGCCCCATTGTGGTTATATTGTAACAAGTCATTTGCCTCATTTGGGTTACTGTTTCTATCATTCCCATAATTTCCAAAATTGCTATTTTAGAAATTGTTTCTGTTATTATTATTATTTCTAGAATAGTTATTGTTCTTAGAAATAGTTATTCCTAAAGTACCCAACATTATTTCTAAATTTGCTAAATATTTGATTCTAGCACCTGCAATTTATCACCAGGTATCCACTTTTTCCACACAAGTAGCACATTGGCCTCTGATTTGTATATTCTCTTACGGTTGTATATTCTCGCACAGGAGCGATAGCTAACCTAAAATTAGTATCACCTTTTTTGAGCCTTTCAATTTTTCCAGTTAGTGCTTTTATCTACTTTCTTAATACATCCACTAAGTCACTATCATTGGCATCTTTCATTTCATGCACATTATAAACATAAACTGCCACTCTCCTTAATTCATCAAGATCCATATTCATCCAGTTAGGACAACTAGTTTTGAAGTAGTCCCTGACTACTTTGAAAGAATTCTTTACAAACTGCCTTCTCAGTTGTCTAATATCCCTTTTTCTTGTTAAGTCAATGTTTTTATATATTTCTCCCAGTTCTATAAGTTTGTCCATTAACTGTGAAGGACTTTCTACTATTTCCTGCTTAAGCTTTTCAAAATTTGTCCAGGTACCAGGTTTATCTGAACAAGCTCTCATTGCATTAAGAACTGCCTCCCTAACTTGGCACAATGTTGTATAGTTCATTTCACCATTAAAGTCCCAATGAGGGTCATTCTCAGACCAGTGAACTGCACCCTCCTCCTCATTGATTCGCTTAATAACTTTATCCTTTTTCCTTTTAGTTAGTAACTCATCTAGAAGATATTCAAAATCAATGGAGGTTGGATCAAATTGTCTGCATATCTTATCTAGCTTTTTTAATCACAGCTATGGGTTCCTCCTCAAAAGAAGGAATGCTCTGCTTAAATCCCTAAACATCCTGAGAGGTAAATGGTTTGTGGTGCCTAAGCTACTAACTCGTTCTTCTTAGGTTTAAGGGTTGGTACTTCTCTTAAAGGGAATAGGCTAGGATTAGTATCTTCCTTCTTTTGACTTTTAGTTTCATGTGCCTTGGTGGGAGAATTAGAAACAGTAGGAGAGGCAGGTTTAGTAAAAAGCAAAAATTTCACTCTGGAGATAGTTACATTTTGATACATTATAATTTTAGTGACTTGAGAGATACTGTCTTCAAGTTGAGCAACTTTAGAGATAACTTCATTTTCTTGCTTTATAGATTTAGTCATTTGAGAGATACTATCTTCAACTTTGGAGATGGTGGTTAATCGTTTTTGTCATTTGTGAGATGCAATCCTCAAGATATACAACACTAGTCTCCATCAATCTCTCTTTCAGTTGTTTCCTTTTCTTAGTAAGGATTAAGCTAAATACTTGGTACAGTTGGCATCTTAGAAACAATCTGAACAGACCACATACTCCCATAAGTGGTATTAACCAGAGACAATCCAAAACTGTGAGATGTAAAATCTCAGTGAAAGACCCAGGCATTGGGAGTTGTCTGAGGTAAATTGGCACTACCTCCTTTGCTACCCATATAATGATATCAAGCACCATGGTTACACTCCTATCCTTTTCCTAATATTGCAAAGAACAGAAGATCAATAGATTAATCAAACTCCTAGCTGGCTTTCCAGGCTGCAAAGGGTTAAACTTTTGGGGGGTAAAAGTTTGAACAAAAGCTACTGTGAAGTTTATTAAATGCAAAAGACTTGGTTTATTATTAGGAAACTATGGATAGGAAATAGGAAGGAGGAAAGTGAAAGTTATCTTACAATAGTCTGTAGCTATACCCCAGATCCCAATCCTAACAATTTCTCTTAAAAACCCTAATTCTATCTGCCTCAGAGGGCAGTATCTTCTGCTAAGCCAAAGCCCTTGCCTACTCTCCTACTCTCACTATTTAAAATATAACCACTACCTATCTACCTTATCTACTCAAGTTATTAATAATCAGTAAGACTATTTAGGACTTAATTCTATTTCTCTGTTTCCAGTCAGAGAGAGTGCTGGCAGCACACCCTCTCTCCAGGAGACCCAGAGACAAAAAGCCCTTTTGCAACTCTCTGCAACTGACTAACTCCCCTCAGCCACACCTTTCTGTCATTAACTAATAAGCGGCACAGCAGGAGATCACCACTGACTATCTGCATAGCAGGGGGTCTCTTACTGAAAAATATTGCTCCTTTTCCTCTTAAATATAAAAAAAGGAAAAATTAATAAAAACTCTCAACACAAGTTTAGTTTTGGGTATGTGGAATTCAAAGTGCTGAGAGGCTATATAGGTAGAGATTTTAATATATAGTTGATTCAGGACTAGTGCTAGATGCATATAGATTTGGACTTTGCTTAGACTTGAGACAAAGAAGAAAACTTAATAATAAATTTGGTGGCGACAGCTAGAGAAGGGACGCATTTTGAAGTTAAGAGGAAGGGACCCACACTTGGAAGTAGAGTCAAGTCCAACAAAAGAAACTAACAAATGGGTATGAGGGGGTCCAGGAGAGCAATATCACAGGAACCAAAAATGGAGTACATATTCAGAAGAACATCTGAATAAGGGGATGATTATGTATCAAAAAATGCAGAAGAAGAAAACTAAAAAAGTCATTGAACTAGCATGTTGGGTTTAAAGTAAAAGGACCTAGGTTCAAATCCTCCCTCAGGACCTATTGGTATGGGCCTAAGCAAGTGACCTAACCTCTAATCTCTCTGGGCCTCAGTTCTCTCATCTGTTAAAAACAGGACAAGAGGCAGAGAATGATCTACAGATACTAAATGATCTAAAGTTTTCAACCTAAATCTATGATCCAAATGTCAAAGACTTTGCTACTAAATAGCAATGCAATGATACAGGACAATCCTGAGGGACTTGTGAGAAAGAATGCTATCCACATCGATAGAAAGAACTGTGGGAATAGAAATGCAGAAGGAAAACATATGATTTATCACTTGTTTATATGGGTAGAGGATTGGGGGTTTGGGTTTTTTTAAGTTTATAACAAAAAAGAATAATATGGAAATAAATATCAAGTGATAACACACATATAACCCAGTGGAATTGCTTGTCAGCTCTGGATGTGGGAAGGGAAGAGGGGAGGGGGAGAACATGAATCATGTAACCTTGGAAAAATACTTTAAAATAAAATTTAGAAATTAAATAAATCTATGATCCTATAGCTTATAAGTTATGAAATCACTGGTAACCTAGTGGGGTCAGAAGTCCCATCAGAGTGAGTTCACATTGATGAAGTAAGACAGTGTGGATCAATGAGAGCCTCTAATCTGTATGTAAGAATACCTGTGGCTGTATCCTGACTTAGTATGAAAATGTTATTTGTGCTTTATTGTTTTTTAAATTTATTTTATTAAATATTTCCTAATGACATTTTAACCTGGTTCAAGCTGCACTTCAATGATGAGCAGCATGTTTGACATCTGTGCTATAGATCATGTTTTCTAGGAGTTCTTGGATGGAGAAAGAGAAGAGGATCCTAGTGAAATGCTTTGAGAGAACAATTTTTTTTTTTTAAAAGATGAGGGAGATGGTAGAGGATGATTTTTTAAGGACAAGAGGATGTTAAGAAAGAAGGGAAAAGCCAGTAATTAAATGAGAAGGGAAAAAGATTTTCAAGGAGTAAGTTCCTAGAGGGACAGTAAGGTATGGGAATCAGGGCACAAGTAGAAGGCAAGGAAAGTCTTCTCAGGAATGGAGCAAAAGAGGAAGATGGGTAAACATGTAGAAAGCTCTGCCTGGCAGAGGTCATTCATAATCTAATGACATTGATCTTTCATGTCCTCATTTCTTTCCTCCAATGTACTTTGGTCAAACTAGACAAATGTACCTTTTTGACCCTGTGTAATTGGAAATCTGTTACCCTAAAACACTGCATTTCCCAGGAGCCCATTTTCCTGGTCTCCATCTCTTTGCTTACTGTCATGACTTTGGTGGAGTGGGTTTGAACAGGTAATATTAGCCATGGACACATGGTTTTATTTTGTTACCTTTTTATTCCTTTATTTCTAATGATCATTAATAAATCTCTTAAAATATAATATTGAAATTCTTGCATATTAATTTTAATTTTTACAACCCCTTTCTGGTGCCTTTGTTAAAATTGTTCCTGGAATAGTCTCCCCTCTCCCCTTTTCTGAATTTCTACCCAATATCTAAACTTCAACTGAAATGCCACCTCTTCCATGAAGCCTTCTCTGATCCTCCATCATTAGCATCCTTCTCCCACCCCAACCTCACACAGTAATATAGGAAAAGCCTAATATAAATGTTCATTAAATTGGATTATATATGGAGTACTGGGAAGAACACTAGATTTAGAATCAAAGGACGAGGATCTTAACTATGGCTCTTCTAGCTACTTGTGTGGCCTCCTGCAAGTAATTAACCTCTCTGGGTTTTAGTTTCCATATCTCTCAGGATTCTTCCAACTGTGAACCCAATCACTCTAATGCTATGCATTCCAGCTGTCCATGTATTTTTGTATACCCTCATCTAAACTCCATGAGGATAGGACTATCTAAACAGTTTACCTTCTGCAGAGTCTAGAAATAGTACCTACATGCAGTAGATGCTTAAAGTTTTAGTTGCTGAAATGATTCAAAAACCTTTATTTCCAACCCTAGACTATCCTTGCACAGCATCCTAAAGGAAATTTCTTCCTAAAGGACTCCCTTTATCTTGAAGTCAATATTACTACCCACAAGTTCCATTCCAGTTACCTCCATTGTCTTAAGTCAGAGGTGTCAAGCTCTGGTTCAACAAGTTGTAAGTAGCCAAGTGGCCAGTCCTCCAAGGAATCTTATTAAAATGTAATTGGAAAATGTTTAGCAAAATAAAAATGGAACAGATAATGTTTATTTGTGCTTTTCTAAGTCAGTATACTGACTACACGGAACTGTTTCTATTTGAGTTTGATACCACTGGATTCTAGTTCACTTCTGTCTCTGTCATGCTCTGTACATAATTACTCATCAATGTCAAGTCAGCTTTCAATGTTCTATAATGTGTAGTAACATCATAAACGAACCATATTACTCTCTAGGAGTTGGCAATTGAACAATAGTCAAAGAAATCTCAAGTACTTTGAGACAGAAACAGACTTGAACCTCAGATTTCACTGTATATACTTTATTGAAAAGAGTAACATTTTACAAATACCACCTTATTGTTTACAGAAGATTTCATCTCCATTATCTCATTTAAGCCTCATAATACTCCTGTGAGATACCATTATGCCTATTTGATAAGGTAATAGCAACTGATCAAGGATCTGAAAAATATCACAGGAAATTGTGATATAAAGATTATAAACCCTATACTTAAAATTACTTCTCAACTGTCAGTGCCTAAAGAAAGCTAGAAATTGATTTTTAAAAACATTTGAATACTATTATCATACTATAAACTTATGAGACAGTCACTAAACTTAATGTACTGATGTAAATGAACATTCAGAAACTATATCCTCCCAAAAGTGTAGTTTATCATTAGAAATTTTGAAGATAGGATTAACTTTCCCCTTGTCTATTTTTAGGTAATCAAATAAAGAACTTAAAGTACCCCTACTTGACACTAAGAGAGTTCCCAAGTCACTTACACCTCCAAAGGTCACTGCCTACTCCCTGGGCAGTGCTAGGCAAATTGAAAGATTGTGATTGGTTCCTATAAAGTGGGAGAGTGACAGGAAATGATGTGGAGAAAACTGCTTTAAAAGGCCAGCTCAAAGATTCAGTCAGGCTCTCTGCATTGGTGAGCTAGACTGGAGGAGGAGACTCTTTCCCTGGATTCTGTGTTGGCAGGAGTGGAGTGATTCCTTCCTTGGTTCTTAGTTGAGGAGACCCTCTCTCATAGGCATTTTAGTGGGACACTCCCTTTAGCATGAGTTCTGGTGAGATTCTTGGCAGTTTTAGCCACGCGTGCACTGAAAGTTCTCATGGGATTCTTCAGCATCTCCTCGTTATTTGGATTTGGGCTTCCTAATTGGGCCTTTGGATTCTGGTGAAATTCGCTTTGGGATTCACATTTGCCATATGGAGACATTAGGGATAAACTTAGGACATTTATAGGGAGGCAGTATTTCTGTCTCTTTGTCTACATTTTTCCACTTTCACTCTTTCCACCTCTTTGTAAATTAAGCTGCTAATAGTCATTTTGACTTAAGCTGTAATATTTTTAAATCGGTGACCACAATATTGCTTTAGAATTCTCATATTTAGCATAAAATCTAAATTTAAATTCTTATAAAATGCAGGAATTCGTGTCTTAACTTTCATTCAAATATGTGACAAATATATGTTGAAAATAAAAAATCAATAACCAAGTATTCCATTCAGTCATGTCAATTTGATGCTTTCTCCCCCTAAAAGATACCACTTTTTTAATAGTAAATTGAATGCATCTATTAGGAGAGAGTGGAAAATCTTTTAAAGCAATCAAAATTCAAAACACTGTCAAAAACACAATGCAAATTTTTAATTAAAACTAGAGTGAACACATTCTGTAGAACAATCTAGAACCACACCCAAAAGGCCATAATTTTATGCATGCCCTTTGACCATCAATACATACCACTTCTAGGTCTATAACCCAAACAGATCAAGGAAAAAGGAAAAGTATGTACAAAAATATTTTTTGTCATAGCAAAAAACTGGAAACAGGGTGTCCATCAATTGGAGAATGGTTGAACTAGCTGTGGTAAGTGGTTGTAATGGTAAACTACTGTCCAATAAGAAATGATGAACAGTCTAAGTTCAAAAAAATCTAGAAAGACTGATATGAAGTGATACAAAGTGAAGTGAGCAAAATTAGGAGAACATTATAAAAAGTAACAGAAATATTGTATAACGATCAGCTGTGAAAGACTAAACTATTCTCAGCAAAGCAAGGATCCAAGATAACCCCAAGGGACTCATGATGAAAAATGCTAACCACAGAAGGAACTGATAGAATCTGGATGCAAATCAAAGCATACCATTTTTCACTTTATTTTCCTTTGTGATTTTTTTTCTGGTATGTATGATATGTATTTCATGGCATGAGGAATATGGAAATATATATTTCATGACAGCACTGCTATAACATGTAACAGACTATTTACTATGTGGGGAAGGGGCAGGGGAGAAAGGGAGAGAGATAATCTAGATAGCTAAATGTCAGAATACAATTGTTTAAAATTGTTTCTATGTATAGTAAAAAAAAAATTAAATTAAAACTGAAAAAATCTATATTAGCTTTTACACTCAAGAAAACTGAGAAGCAAAAAATAATACACATAACCCTTAAATTGCATAAAATAAAATTTACACTGAAAGTGTATTCTCATTAATATAACTATTCAGTGTTTTTTCAGGGAGAGCTTTTCACCTAAAAAAAAAATCCACAGCCAACTTGCATTAATATTGTTATACTCTCTTTCTTAAGGTACAGAAGTTTTTCAAAAGAACTTATTTGAACCTGGAAAAGAGAAATTGAGTCTCATTTAGAGAGGGAATAAATACAACTCACAAGTTTTGTCAAGTTAAAAAAAAAGAATGAAGATGGAAATATATTTAACTACAAAGTAACCTCAAAGAAAAAGACACTGAATTTGGAGTTTACAATATAATTCTAGTAAGATGGAATAAATCAATGACAGAAGAATCTTCTTTTATCAAGGTCTCTTGATATTTAATCATTATGGTGGTTATTGTGGTTAGCAATTAGAAACGTTTAGGCAACAAAGTTTGGGGGGAGGGTAGGAATCTTTAAAACTAAAGTTTGTTAACTAAAAGATTGATAATTTCCTATTTAACAAATGACTGAATTTTCATTGCAAGAAAGTCTATTTTTTACAACTTCTAAAAATTATTGAAATTCAAAGTATTATTAAAAATAAAGTCATGTCAAACATAGAACTAGTTGACTACACTATCAAGATTCCATATTATACAATGTATATAAGTTTCAATTTAAGCTACTAAATGATGAAACAATGTAGCAAATAAAAATTTGATGCCACTTTACATTACCCTGTCACTGAAGAACTTCCATAGTATATCAAGTTGACAGTTCAAATGAGATAATATTTGTAAAGCACTGAGCACAATGACTGGCACATAGTAAATAAACCGCTTTCCCTTCTCTCCAATTGCAAACTATGTTAGATCCTCTTTTTAAAGAAAAGGGAATATTCTTATAAAGGTCAGGGGTAAGCAATGATGAAATATTATTACTGATAATATTAGGTAACATAACTATGGCACTTTTAGGGTTTACAAAGTGATTAACCATAGTATTTCATTGGGTCCTCACAACAATCCTGTGAGGTAGGTGCTATCATTATCCCCAGTTTACAAATGAGAAAACTGAGGCAAACCTGACCTGGGTCATACAGCTGGTAAAGTACCTAAAGCAAGGTTTGGCCTCAGGTCTTCCAGCCTCCAAATCCAAGCCTCAAGCCACAAAGTCGCCACGGAAGGCATATAGGGAAGCTCCAACACAGAAATCACACTAAGGAACAAACAGCTAAATGGGAAAAGCAACAGTTGAGATAGACACCTATTCTAACATGTGGGTGGTGGCCAAAAGCCAAGTTACAAACTCTTTTTTACTTAGTTTCCTTCACTGTAAAATGAAAAAGAAGGAATTTGCTGGATCATCTTTTAAGTTTCCTTTCTAATATTTATGTTAAAACAAACAAGCTTTCTATGTTCCACTTCTTACTCTATTAGGGTTAACTATGCTGTTAGTTTTTATGGACATAAAAACACAAAGATAAACAAGAATCCTTACAAAACTCCTAAATTCTATAAATATGAGAGGAAGGAGTTTAGGAAAAACACTCAGCTATAAGTTTAGGAAGGTATTCTTTACAGAGAACGAAATGCTATATTTTCCCATATGAGAACAAAGAAAACATGCAATTAAAAGTTCAAGTGTCCAACTTACTATCCCTTGTTAAGTGACATTCAATTGTTTCATTTTGGAAACCTCTTACCCTTTCCCGAAAGAACTGGACATTGGATAGGTACTCTCACACACATATACCACTATCTCTAAACTTCTTCCCATTTATGTGGTCTCCACAAGTAATTGGTTACACAGGGCCCCCAAGAGTGAAGCATGAGGGTGCAAGAAGGATCCATCAAAACTTGCAAGGAGCCAAGGCCACCCCTCCAACATCATTCATCAGCACTCACTCCGGACTCAGGTCAGTGGGTTTTTTCCAGGACGGGTCAACCTCCCATCGGGCCATCCCCTATACCAGCACAATCGACCCACCTCCCAGCACCCCCAGCCCCGCCCCCGTGCGGGGCTGTGACCCGGCCGGGCCTAAGCCCCGCTTTCCATCTTTCCCTTCATCCCTCCGGTTAGGGAGGGGCAGACTCTGCCCTCCCCTCAGCTGCTGGTCAGCTCAGCCCCCGATCCAGCCCGCCAACCCCAGCCCCTGGCCCGCTCGGGAAGAGCCGAATGATGAAGCCCCTGGCCCGGGCCCGGCGCAACGCGGGCACCCCTGCAGGGCCGTTGGGCCCGGTGCGGACTCCCGGGGCTTAGTCCGGGGCAGGGGCGGGGGCGGCGGCCGAGGGGAGGAGGCGGGGAGGGGCCGGGGGCGGCGCCCGCCCGCCCCGCGCCGGCCCCACGCCCTTACCTGTCTTCTCGTGGTCATAGCCCACCACGATGAAGTAGTCCGCCAGCCGCGCCATCGCCGCCGCCGCCCCCGCGCCCGGGAAGCGGGACCCAGATCCCGTCGCCGCCCTCGCCGCCGCCGCCGCCCGCCCGGCCCGGGAGCGCTCAGCATTTTCCCTCTACCGGCGGCAGCAGCAGCGGCGGCAGCGGCGGCACTTCAGCCATGTTTGACAACCGAGGTGTGTTCTGCGCCTGCGCCAGGCGCCGCGCCGCGCGAGACTCGCTCCTCCTTTCGGCTCCCCCCACCTCTCCGCTTCCCCGAGCTTCCCTGGAGCTACGCAGCCTGGGCTACGATAGTCCCACCCCTCCCCCCGCCGCCCTTGCTCCTCCCCCGCCCGCGCCTGATCCCGGCCTGCGCCGGGACTAAGAGTAGCTGCGGTTCGCCGTGGCCTTTTCTTTCCCCCGCCCACTCGGAGAGGGGGATCCGAACGGGGTGGGTGGCGGCTCACGAGAGCTCCAAGGCTGGAGGCCTGGAATCTGCCCCGCCAGGGTTTTTGCCGCTCATTTCCTGTTTATGTTCCGCGATCGAGCTTTCTGGGACCTCGGAGTGGGCCGGGGAATTGCGCCGTCCCGTCCCCGGGCTGCAGGCTGAGGCCCCACGAGGCACTGTGCCAGGGCGCAGGACAGCCCTGCTTTCCTGGGGGCCAGCGCAGGTCCCTGGGACGGACATCTCTTGCGACCCAGTTAGCTCTCTATTGAACCCTCTACTTTCGTGCCATTTTACTGTTCTGGGCACTTATCTGATCCCAGCGCTCCAGGAGAAAAGCGACTGTGGTCATCAGAATTTTGTCGTTACCGTTTGGTCGGGTTGCAGATGTAAAACTCATGGACAAACTGAGGTCTCGAACTCTGCCTTTCCTCTTTATCACCAATCAGCAATTTGAGTTCATCCAGCTTGGAACTACTTGGATATTTACACCAAACCTTTTCAGGTGCAGGTTGCAGTTGTCAGACCAAGACTGCCCGAGCGCGGGGTACGACGTTATTTAATCCCCAAATCAGAAAACCTGTCCTTAAATTCTCAGACCCGAAAGGGATCTTTATAGATAGCCTACACTAAATTTCCATTCCACGTACAAAGTATGCGCAGAGTTCGCTTCGTTGGTTCACTGTTCCTTCGACAGCTCTCAGCGGTTCTCTTCCTCATCCCCTCAAATTAAATTGAACTCTGCCACCACCACCCCTCCGGGTAACTTCCACACACAGCTTCTGCTTCTGTCATTTAGTGCTTACTGAGAATATCTGCTTCCTTTTCCCTGTAACAAATATTTTAAGAAAGTGATATTCTGTGAATTAGGAATAACTGGAGGAAGTTGAAGATTTAGGCTCTTCATGTAAAATTTCCCGATAATTAAAACTGTAGAGTGGGTTCCCTTTGTGTAAAGTTCTTCAAGCACAAGTACATAGTCACTTACTTGCAGGGTGTGTATGTTGAAGACGGTTTTTTGTTTAGGTGTCAGTTAGACTGGATGACTTCCATAGTATCTTCCAGCTCTTGAGACTGGCGATATCCTTCCTAATCTCTCCTAAAACGTAATTGCTTTGCAAAAGACACTGTTGTGGGGCAGCAGGGATTGAAAACCAGGCCTAGAGATGGGAGGTCCTGGGTTCAAATATGACCTTAGACAATTCCTAGCTGTATGACTCTGGGCAAGTCACTTGGTCCCCCCATTGCCTAACTCTTTTGCCTTGGAGCTAATATATAGTATTGATTTTAAGAAAGAATATAAAGGTTTAAGGGTGGGGGAGATATCTTTTAAAACTATTTCTTTGAACGCAGTTATTTCTAACTCTGGGGCTTTTAAATTCAAAAGTGTCAGTTTAAAATAACTTTGTTTTAATATCCCCTTCCTCGTCAAGGTACTCGGACAAGCCCTATATGGCGATTTTCCAAATCTGGTTTCAGCTTGGTACTTATATGCATAATGTACACATATGTATCTTATATGAGGACACATTCCTTGTACATATAAATATTGCATATACAAATAAAGTAGCTTTGCCCTTTGCTCCCCAGCCAACAGCTGCCAGGAGGCCGAGGCTGATAAGAGTTGGACAACATTGCCTGATTAGTCCGGTTGGCCAAAGGCCAGAAAATCCCCTGAGATCTACAAAAACACCACTACCTTTCACTAGCTGCCTGAACAAATGGAGATTTGTTTCCCCCTGAGCCTGTAGAAGAAACGGGAGGGCCAAGCAAAGGATGAAAGAGGCAACAGTCTCTGGGACCCAAAGCATCTCCTTCCTTGTTTTAGGGCGGAAATGGCAAGAAGATAAAGAAAGAAGGGAGGCTTGCCAACTTCCCGCTACTGCAGAGCTGCTGCCTTTTGTGGGTAAAGTGGCCAGTTCCCTAAAATCATTCAAAGTACTACTTCCTGTGGTTTGTGTCTGCTGAACAAATTGGTGAGCTGAGGTTTACACTACAGAAGATACTAGGCTTTGCCCTTTGAAAAGTCACTATAATCCTGCCTTGGTTTGCCTCTAATTAATCATATTTACATAATTAATAATGGCTAATATTTTATAGGCCTTATTATATACCAGGAACTGTGCTAAGTGCTTTATAATTATTACCTTATTCGATTTTCACAACAACACTAAGAGGTAGGCATTCTTATTAGGGCATTTGACAAATGAGGAAACTGAGACCAATATGTTAAGTGACTTGATCAAGGTCACACAAGCTAATGTCTAAGTCTAGATATGAACTTAGGCCATCCTAATTACAAGCCTGAAGTTCTATCTACTATGCCACCTAGTTGGTATGTAAATGTACATATACACATGGGGACAGATGTGAATATAAGTATATGTGAATACATATATATTTCAGGTCATAAGCACTTAAGAATAGGAGAAATGGGTGAAATCAATAGATCAATTAGTCCCGTACACTATCCCTGATATTTGGTAGAAGCCGATGACCCAATGGCAGCTTCTCCCTCTAACCTCATCCTAAGAGGAAGAGCTGCACACCCCAATTCCTTTTCCTCCTTTCTGTAAGCTATTTTGGCTGTATTGTCCACTGATCTAGTCCCTATTACCTAATCTGTACTTTGTTTACCATGTTTGTTCTACTTCCTGACGTAAGGAGTTTCATGTGTTCATGTTGACTGCCTGTTATGTCAAGAATGACCATGCTTGTACTTGTCCTAAAAAAAAAAAATACAATGTCTCCTTTAAGCTTTCAGGGTGGCTCCTTATCTAGTTTAATTGTGAACAAGTCTCAGTAATCCTATATGTCAGTGGAAAATAAGACAAATCATGACTGGGTTAAGAGACTTTTGAGATCTTAATTTGTTTTATGCAGTAGTTTCAGAGAACCACCCTATCCCACTAAACTGATGGGGTGAATGGGACTTGGGAAGCAGAGTTCTCCAGAGGTTTTGAGGAAGGTGGTCTTCTCTAAAGGGATTAAAGTAGGTTTTTCTTCACCCCGAGGTCCTTCAGTATGCTTTCTAATGCCTTGAATATCCAAACTAGGAAAAGCTGGATTCAATTCCTGCCTCTGACATTTCTAGTGCCCCAAGGAAGGAACTTAAATTCTCAAGGGTCTAAGCTCTTCTCTAAGGCCACAAACTGCAGAGAAGTGCTGATTTTCATTGGTAGATGGAGAATTTAATTCAACCTGTACCTGAATCAGAATCCTCACTGCAAAATCCCTTATAAGTGAACATCCAGGCTTTCCTTTGAAACTTCCATGAGGTTGAAGCCATTAGCTTCCAGAGAATCCCATTCCACTTTTCCCTGTCTTTAATTGTTTTACCAGTGAAATTCCAGGTCCAGTCTCTATTCACTTTCCTATCCATTTTCTCAGTTTTTAAAGGCCATTCAGAGCTTTATATATAACACTACCTTTCAAACTGCCTCCGAAGTTAGTTCAGTATAAACCCTACCCCAGTATAGCAAGTTAAATGGAAACAAATGGACATCAAAAGCTCTTTTTTCCTCTTCAAAGAAACAAATATTCTATTCTCAGCTTGTCATTCACATAATTCAAACACTGAATTATTTAGCCTAATTTTCTCTGCAGGGTGTGTTCTCAATATTGAATTGGACACCAGTTTAAAGAAGTGACCAAGACTCTTATTGTAATCCAAAGAAGCCTATAGAAAGTGTAGGCAGTGGCACAAACAGTTGTTTAGTCCTTCACCTACTCTGCTGCATTTAACAGTAGATAGAGGAAAAAGTACTGGCCAGGTTTTTTGGTTTGTTTTCTGTGCATGTAACTGAGGACAGAGAGAAAAAGAGGTGGTTAAGATAGTTGAAGCACTTAGAGGGCTGGTAAAAGTTTCATAGATAACATGTAAACATATATATATGTGCTTATATATATATATATGTGTGTGTGTGCTTATATATATATATTACATATATAGATCTGGGTAGATAGAGATGATATAGATTGGATATAGTATATATAAATATAGGTATAGCTATGGATGGCATCCTGGTATAGTGGTAGACAGCCTGCCTCTCATATGTATCTTACTTAAAATAATGTTTCTGATGCACACTGACCCCAGAATCACGGAAAGTCACTTAAATCTCATAGTGCCCCAGAGTAACTCTATTTCTAAAGGTAACTGATCCAAGGAATGTCTGATGTGCACTTAAGGTAAGGCCTTTCTGAAACACTGAAATAATGAGTCTAAGCTAAATATTTCTTTGTAGCTCCCCTGGATCCTTTCCTCCCTCTTCTTAGAAGTCCAGAAGGGGCAAGTGGGGCGTTAAATATGCATACTTGTTGTAACTGGTCCCAACTGCTTTGTCAGCTGACCTGTTGAGCCTTTGGGGTCTTAGACTCCAAAAACTCTCTCTTGCTGATTAAAATAAGTCAATTCAACAGACATTTCTTATTAAAAATAGCAAGTCCTGAAATAGGCACTAAGAGAGACAAAAAAAATGACATTTAAATAAAACTGGTGGAATTTATAATCTAAATTGAAATATTTTTTCCTATCCTCATCCCACAGATGGGGATGGGGGGCAGGGGAGGAAATCTACTTGGAATTTCTTCTTGAGATTCTTGAAACTCTCATACGTGTAAACTAGCAATTGGCTCTTTACATAAATCTGAAAACCATTCTTTAGGTTTTCTTTCTTTCCTTCTTACCTCTTTCTTCCTTCTTGCACTTCCCGAGCTCTGGGCTGTCTCAGGGGAGACTGACTTTCTGCTCAGTCTGAATTCACACCCAGAATTACCTAATGGATGAAAGCAGGTACAGGTAAAAAAAAGAAAGAAAGAAAGATCTGAATTCTCCCAAGGAACATTTCAGTGGGGATGAGACCAGACCAAATGCGTAGCACAGATTCCCTAGTGCAGGCGGGAAATGAAGTGGTTAAAAGCGTTGAATGTCCACAGAGGAGTAGATCCCACACAGCGTGCCTGTTTTGCCAAAGTAAATTCCAGGGAGCTTTGTTAAACACGAGCTCGCTCCAGAAGGCAGCGGGAGCTCCCGCAAACAAACCTGCCAGAGCTAGGTCGCTCTTTGGAGCAGGAAAGCATCTGAATTAGGGGACCGGGACAGGCTAGGGCGGGGGAAGTGTTTTCCTAGCTTCAGATCTAACGTCCCAGGAGCAGCCAAGTGCACCTGGACTGATAAGACACGTGCCAAGTTTCAGTTTTGTTGTTTGACATTCCCGGACAGCCGACCCCCTACTGGGGAGCGGGGCGGGGAAGAAGGTGCCTTCCCAGAGCCTAATTCTCTGCTGGCGGGAAAGGAAAGGGAAACTCTCACTTGAAAGCCAACTGTGTCCTAAAAGACCTCACCTCACCACCACTCCCCGCCCCACCCCATCCCACCCCACCCGTTCGGGGGGCTAGGGGCGGAATATTAACTTACAGCTTTATGCAGCCCTAATTAGAAAGCGCTTTCTCCCAAACCCCAAAAACTGTAAAGCATTTTCATCCCCATTTTATCGAGGAGGAAACTGATACCTGGAGAAATGACATAACTAGTCCAGAGTCGCCCAGCTAGTTTCCGAGCTGAGACTCCTCTAAAATTCGGAGAAAGCTCTTTACCGGCCGCTGGTAACTAACCTCCTCGGTGACACTAGCTCAAACTCGAGGTGAGCTCTATGCTCTCGCCCACTCCCCTGTGGGGCGGGGTTGGAAGGGAGTGTAGGGTTCCGGACGGCTGATGGCAGGAGCGGAGTTGGAAGACCGGCTTTTGGCAGTTCAACCCTACTCGTTACAGACTTCTTACTAGCAACGCAAGGAGCAATCTCACTGGAACGTGGGTTAAAACCACTCTTCTGCCTGAGACAGTCAGGTGGTCCTTTGACTTGACTGTGTCCAGGCACCCAGCTCCCCAAAGGTAAAGTCCCGTTTCCCAAAGGTGACGACTGAGCAGGGACAATGGAAGGACACAAATGAAAGTAACCAGTTCTGGAGCAAGAAGATAGAGATGGGAGAAGTTAAAACAAGCAGGGGACTGAAAGAGATTTGTAATCATTCCTTAGACTTAGGTTCGAATCCTATCTCAACACCTTTACCTGCTCGAGCGTCAGTTTCCTTCTCTGTAAGAGAGGTGGGGGCCCGGATAATTTCTAAGGTTGTTTTTTCCCCCTGCTTTAACATTCTATAATTCAATCAATAAACATTTATTAAAAGCCTATGTGCCAGTTACTGTGCTCAGTGTTGAATTCTGTAATAGGGAGGAGAATGGAAGAGGGAAAGGAAGAGGGGGGGGGGGAACTAGGAAAGCGGGAAGGATACAGAGAAAGGAAGTGAAAGGCACATTTAAAGTAAGGAGGAAGATGAGCAAAAGGGCAGAAACTAAAGAGATGAACCTATCTTACACATAGTAGGCAATCAAATACTTGAGCGGTGAGTGTTGTCCCTGCCCCCACCAGCACAGCTGGGCGTTTCTGAGCCCCGTCCAAGTTAATGAGTCGACTGCCCAAAGAGCCCTCGCCTCGGGTGCACCCGGGAAGCCACTCTTCCATACCTGCTGCGGGAATCCGGAGGTTGTCTCTGCACCTCACTCCGGTGGGTGAAAGTGAGGGGAGCATCCCCAACCTTTCCACAGCAACCAGAAATTTTCTTCTGGAGCACAAGTGACTCATTCCAAGGTGATCCTTCTAATGCAACATTGAGCCAGCTGACCTTTCCATTCACCTTAGAATCAATTCAGAGACATAAAAGGAGGCCTGGAAAGCCGCTGTCATAAGCCAGCTGCCCTCTTTCCTGAAGGGGTCGGAAGTGGCTCAGGCTGCGGAGCTCTGGACCACAGAGGCACCTGTTCAACCAGAAGGTTTGGAATCCCTGATGGGCAGCCAGTTAGATAGCAGGTGAGGAGTCAGGGCTCGGACCACCTGCTGAAGAAAAGTCAGAAGCAAAGGGAAGTGAGGAACCAGAAGGACACAAGAATACAGACGGTAATTTAGAGTTCACGGACAAGAGCAAGATGACAGTATTAATAATCACACCACCATTTTCTAGAGGAGGAAAGTAAGGACTCAGAGAGGCAAATGACTTGCCTTAGGTCACAGGGCTGTAAAGTAGGGAGCTGGCCCTGGAGTCCAGTTTTCCTTTCCATTATCTCACTCTACAGCCTTTAAAGATTTTATAAGGACTTACAGTGATCTGCAAAACTACTCAATTTCCTGGTTACCATCTTCATGTCCCCAAAAAGACTCAGCTCCAGGTCCTCATCCTAGGAAAAGGTCCTGCCTAGACACCCGGGTATTCGCTTTGTTGCCGGTTACCTTACCTCAGAGGAAGACTTCGGGGTCCCAAGAATAGTAGGAAATTTTTGGCCAAAGGCCAACCAGTTCCTCCCTACACTTTTCAAAAAACAGAACAATAACAACATCACAAATTTAACACATACAAAGACAGAGGGCTTGCTTTCTGTCCTGGATTTACACACTAGAATAAAATACCTGATATTTCAACAAGCTCTTTCCCACAGAAAAATCTCTTGCCCAAGTTTTCTCGATCTCGTGCCCATTTCCAAACCCATCTAGACTTTTCTAGAACTCCGGTGTCTCAGACATTTTTAGGTGATGTCTGCCAAAGCTCCCTTATTCCCATCCTCTCCCCTCATTACCACACCTGAAGCCGAATTCAAGGGCTTCCCAAGACGCCTCTTTTCTAGAGTAGGAACCTTACAGGTGGAGGAGAGGGAAACCCGAGGAAAGTGCCAAAGACCTTAACTCCTTGGCTCCTGAGGGCTAGCCCCGTCTCTTTAGCTGGGGACTAGGATCCCGCCGGGGCACGAAGGTAAGCAGGGGCTCCAAAAGGAGATGACTTGGTGTGGACAGAGTAGGGAAGAGCAGGCCTCCCAGTCATCAATGATCATTCTTGAAGCCCGGTGCTGAAGAAGCATTGGGTTAGTGTCCCCTTGCTACCCAAACTACCCTAACCCAGGAGTATAGCTCATTCTCCTTACCCTGGGGAGGCAGGAAATGTATGAGTGTTGGCGCCCTCCAAGCAAGGCACAAGAGGAAGGAGAGGGAAGTGATTGCACTAACAGCAGCAGAAGCAGCAGCAGCGCCAGCCGCGGCTACAGTGGAACCCCCAGCAAACCCCGCCCCCCGGCTGAGCTCCTATAAAAGTAGGAGGCAAGCGCAGGACACTTCAGAGGTTTATCTGGGGACCTAAAGAATTCCTGCTGCTCCTGCGCCTTTTCTTCGCCTCTTGTCTCGGGCTCTCAAGAATACTTCGGCGGACCGGGAAGGAGTACTCTGATTCTCTCTCATTGGATTACCTTCAGCAGCAGGTAGGGGTGGACCCTCTGGTTTGGAGTGGTGTCAGTGGAGGTCGGGTGAGGATAGGAGGCGATGGGCTTTAATTATCTCGCAAGTCGCAGAGCGGAAAACTCAGGACCTTGCGCCTTCCAGACAACTCTGCTGAGACTTCTGGATGGAGGGGAGATGGAATCTTAGCCTAGCCCAAGTGATCTTTGGAATAAGCTCCAGGGTTATCCTAAACTAACAATCCCTTCTAAGGGAAAGTTTCTGTCTTATATCCTCTCAGAGTAAGCGCCTAGAAAAGTTTCAAAGTGAGATCCAAGCTCAGAATTTTAGGGAGTGCTTCCTGACCGGGTAGGGGACCTCTCCCCTCCCTGCTGGGTCTCTCAGCTCAGCTGGCTGACGGATGCAAAGCCTGCAGGCGCCTTTATCTGCCCTGGAGTGATAAGTGATTGAGCAAACAAGAGCAGGGACTTGGTTGGGACACTTCTGGGGCCACTGGTCTGCGGCGCTCAGCCAGCTGGGGCTGGACTAGAGCTGCTGTGAGGTCCAGGGCAAGGGCTAAGGCCGAGGACAAAACTAGAGAAAGATATTGACTTTTTTGGTTCTCTTTCCTCTCATCCAGGGTGATCGGATTGCCGCCGGAATGCAGCTGGTGCCAGTCGCCCTAATTTACCTGGGCTCCTTCGCATTCCTGGGGGCGGACACTGCGCGGCTCGATTTGGCTTCCGAATTCAGAAAGAAGTAAGTTCCCACAAGGTTTCTCCGATCATGTCCTTGGGTCCAGGGATTGAAATACAGTCCGGGGGGGGGGGGGTAGGGGGGAAGCCTCCGTTAATTCAGGGTACAGAAGGAAAGGGCACAGTGTTGATGCTGCCACTCGCTAAGGGGAGAGGGCGGTGGGATTCGTCCCATTGGGTGCTAATGGCATCGCTGTTGGTTGTTTTCCAGATGGAACAAATGGGTTCTGAACAGGGGAAAGAGGGAATTGCGAGTGCCGGGCAATCCTCTCGCTAGCCTAGCCGAAGTGAAGACTGGTCCTATCCAGACGTTTATTCGGCCCCAGGATGTGAAGGGTGCTTCACGGAGTCCACAGCCCAGGTAAATTTGTGGGTCCCTCCTGGGGAATACTCTTAATCCTCGAATCTGCTGCCCCCGTCCCATTTCGGGTCCAGAATTGGGGAAAGGATAGAGTTAAGAAAGGCTCCTCGACGGGGCTACGAATCCTTCCAGTTCCTCGCTAAAGCTCTCTTGGTTAGGCTTAAGGTTTTGATCCAACTCGGCGTTGGCCGGTAGCCTAGGTCTGAGGGGGCCCTACGGACCATCTAACTCTTCTCTTTTCCTCGGTTCCGCAGCAATCCGGACGCAGCCCACATACGCGTCAAGCGCTACCGCCAGAGCATGAATAGTTTCCCGCACTTCCAGAGCCTGCGCATCGGCTGCCGTTTTGGGACATGCACCCTGCAGAACCTGGCTCACCAGATCTACCAGCTTACTGACAAAGATAAGGACGGTTCGGCACCCGCCAACAAAATCAGCCCCCAGGGCTACGGGCGCCGGCGTAGGCGCTCACTTGCCAAGGGTAGCCCTGTCCGGACAATCGCCTCTTCCTCAGGACTGCTACGGCAGCAGTAGCTGTGGCCGCGCTTCTGGCCGCTCAGCAAGCCAGCCAGCCTGCCTTGCGAGCCGATTGCGCCCGGCGCTGCTTCGAGGGGCCGCCTTCCTCTGGACGTAGGGGGCGGTAGCCGCGGCAAAAGCACAGCCCTGCACCCAATGGGCGCCGGCAGGCCGGCCTCCAAGAGTGTGAGGAGGAGGCCAGTCCGGCGGGATGAAGAACTCGAGCGCAGGAAGTGTAAGGTCCACAGAGGCGCTCCCTCCTTCTCCCCTACTTTTGCTGAGAATGTACTCTCCAAGTGGGAACCAATCACGGTCGCATTTTGTCCTCACGCCCTTGGCTTCACACGGATTCCTGCCCCCATCCAAGCTGCGGGGACCCAGGCCGGGCCCAGGGTCCCCTGAAGAATCATTCAGAGGAGGCCGGGGCTGGGAGAAAGATGCCTGGGATTGGTGCCGTGTGAAGAACGGAAGATCTCGGGAACTTGGACTTGCTGAAGCGGCCCGAGCTGAGAATGTGCCGGCTTCTTCCCCCTGTCGGGCGGGGAGTCTCGTAACTACTTGAACTTTTCATAACAGAGGAAAAGTGCAATGGTGGCGTTTTAAACTGTGTTTTCATAGAGAGGTAAACTATCTGCTATTTATCTTGCTGTCAAGTTTGGTGTTTTTTTTTTGTTTGTAAATCAGAGTTATTTTTGTACGTTATATATTGTATAAGGGCATTTTAAAGCAGTGTATATCTTCCTCCCCTTGTGTTAATTTTAATATGAGAATGTCACAGATTGATTTCAGACTGGTATAACCCTCACAGTCATATTGGGGTGAAATGGGTGTGTGAAATGAGTGAGTGTGTTAAGAGAGAAAGCGTGAGTGGATGACATTCCTTTCTGATGGAAAATGAAATTCCATGTCTCTGTATATTATATTTTCTTAAAAGAGGTGATGATATGGCGAATAGCAAAACTAATAAACAGTTACAATACTGATTGATGCACATGGTTCTTCTTGACTCAATTGTCTTTCGAAAGAATTGGACTCTGATGGGTGGTGGCGGAAAGGTTTAAGTGGAGATCTACCCAAATTCCTCTTTCTCTTAACAAGGTAGAAAGAATTCTTTCCCCCCTCATATTCCTTTGACTTTCTCAGGTTTTTGGCCCTGGGCTAAGGAGGGTCAAGTGACCTGCTGGCCCACAAACCTCATTCTTCCCAATCCAGAAATCCCGCTGGTTAAAAGGATCACAAGGTCAAGGATCAGTCCTGGGCGCCCTCTCCCGCCCCCACTCCTCGGCGCGTGCTCCTGCCTTGGTTTGGGTCGGGGCGCCTTCGAGGCGCCCAAGGTCACGGCCCCTTGTCACAACTTGGACTGCTCGGGTGGAGTTTGCTGCTGTGCAGCAAGTCTCTGGGGGGAAGGCAGTCGTGAGGTCAGTTTAGCATTGCGCAACCGAGCCCCGGATTTGGGGATCCAGCCCTCCCAAGGCCAAGAGAAGTGACCGAGAGAGATGGGGCGGTGGTTTTCAAGGGTCTCTAAATGAGGGGTTTTCCCGGGCCGCGGGTCACCGGAAAAGTTAGAAGTCACCGGATCTGTACACCCTGCCCGCGCACCTCCGGGAAAGCACAGCTGGAGAAGACCGAGAACCTCCCCCACCAGTCAGCCAGAGCCAAGTCGGGCAAAGACTTGTCTTGGACGGGACTGCAGCGCCCCCTGTGGGTAGCCTATGGGGGACACCTCAGTCGGAGCCGTCATGCGGTACGTGCGGTTTGATCTAGCTTCGTACGTGGGAGGCAGCACACAACTTCAATCAGGAAAAGAAAAGGAAAAAAAAAAGTTCACGGATGCCAACCAAGGCCAGCTCCCCCAAGCCCTACGCCGCAGCTTCCGACGCTGGGACAGTGACTCAGCGCCCTCACTCTGCGCTGTGCAGCTGCCCTGACTGGCCAGAGACAGGAGCGGACGGGCCAGGGCGGAACGTGCTTGGGCTCAGCACGGGGTACCCCTGAAACACCTGGCTGTAGCTAGCCTCTCCCGGTTTCCCTTGCCCTTGCCCTCTGTCTTTGTCTTCTCCACTGTCTTCCTCCTTTTTTCTTCGCTCTCT
Organism: Monodelphis domestica; assembly: GCF_027887165.1. NCBI lineage: Eukaryota > Metazoa > Chordata > Mammalia > Didelphimorphia > Didelphidae > Monodelphis > Monodelphis domestica. The sequence goes on along the minus strand of NC_077232.1, from coordinate 62,059,050 downwards.
CCTCTCGCCTTCTTCCTATTTTCGTTATTTTATTTTCTATAGTGATTTTTAACTTCAAAACATTGTCTGAATCCCCAGGATGGAAGCGGGGCTTCCGTTCTTCATCGTGTGACCGGGAATGGGGGAAAAGGGAGAACTTTAAAAGCCTTGAAGAAGAGGGAAAGCCAAGTTCTGGCTCTTACCCCTGCCTGTGTTGAAGCAAGTGGATAGGTGAGGGGAACCAAAAGCCCCAGGGAATTCCCCCGCGCCCCGGCCAGTGTCCAGCTTTTCTACTTGATCACTGAATAAGCCCACCAACCTTCATCCTCAGGACCCTGCTTCCCCTGCCCAGAGCTGCCACACCGACCCTGTCAACTTTCCTTTTCAGTTGAGACCCACTTTCATGTTAAAAGGTCCTCAGAAACTTTTCTAGGCTTGGTATTGGGGGAAGGGGAGACAGGTCTTGAGGTTATAGGTGACAAAGAAAAGTGGGCTCTAAAAATAGAAACGTTTCCCTTTGGCAGCTGTGCTATCCCCTGGATCTTGCTGTCTGGTTTCTGCAGTGACCACTGCCAAGATCAAAGTTCGAGAGAGACCCACTTACCAGTTCCCACCTCCTTTTTCTCTATCTCACCCTCTCACCCTAGTTGATTATTGGGGATACAAGGAAGAACTGCATTCTTAGTTGGAGGACCCGATGGGACTAGAGGTAGGAAACCGTGCCTAGCACCTGAAAGGCACACGATTCCAGGAAACCTACTGGAGATTTGGAATCTGAGGATCTGGATTCCCAGATCTCCCACCTTTGACCTTGGGTATAATTAACCTCTAGGGGACCCCTTTTCTTATCCATAAAATGAGAGAGTTGAACTATATAACCTTTAAGATCCCCTTCCAGCTGTCAAGCCATGATCTTGTCAGAACTACAGGGAAAGAGGCATTGGCCTTTTTGGTGTTGCTGCTGCCTCACCTCCTCTTAATCAAATTAATTTACTAGCTATTTATTGATCCCTTAAATCATAGATGCTGCTCCTATGGTAGTGTGTTATTATAGTAAGGTTACAAAAAAAAATCTGTGTAAAGGAGGTAATGAGGGGAGCATGGAGGTGGCTCAGTGAATGAGCCAGTGGTGAGGAACAAGAGGTCCTGGGTTCAGATTTGACCTCAGATACTTCCTAGCTGTGTGACCCTGGGCACATCACTTATCCTCCCCCCCACCCCCCCATTTGCCTAGCCCTTATTGCTCTTCTGCCTTGGAACCAATACACAGTATTTATTCTAAGATGGAAGGTAAGGGTTCAAAAAATACAAAAATAAAGTAGGTAATCAATGAACCAGTGGTCTTGGAGTAGAGAATAATGGATTTGAAATCAGAAGCCTTTGTCTAACAATGCACCAAGGCCAGGATGAAACCTCTCAAGAGTTATTATGGATTCCTCCTTTTTGCTTCACCCTGAAGCTCTTGGTCTGAGAGCATCCTGTGTTATACTCTGCCTTTCTTAACCTCTGCATTCATCTCCTATTGCTCCAGCTTCCATTCCATGCGTCACCCCTAGATATCTTCCTATAGAGAAAAAAACATCAAATAACTCACTTACAGCTTTCAGAACAGACTAGCTTGACTCATTTTTAAATACTAATAATGGACTACTAATATGAAGTGGGGCTGCTAGATCAGCTTGCAGATGAAAACACCACTACTGCTAAAAATGACATTTCATCTATCATTTTCTGTTTTTGAAGCACGTTTGTGGGAGGCAGTAAAAATTGTTGTGCAGTCTCCTCCTTCTCTTCATGACCCCTTAGACCATGAATGTTGTATTTGGGGTTTTCTTGACAAAGATATCAGCATTGTTTACTATTTCCTTCTCCAGTAGATTAAGGCAAACAGAGGTTAAGTGATTTGCCCACAGTCACACAGCCAATATCTGAGATCATATTTGAACTGAAGTCTTCCTGATGCCAGGCCCAGTATTCTATCCAATGAGCTGCCTCCTAGTGAGGAAATAGTACTGTATTTATAGTTAATCCTTGGTTAGTTAGTATTCTGGTTCTGCCACTTATTACCTTGGTGACCTTGGAGAAGTCACTACCAAGTTTTGGTCTTTCTTTCCTCATCTTTAAAATGACATGTTTAGACTAGAAGATCTCTAAAGTTTCATTTCTAAGAAAATGAGTCACGTAAACATGGAAAGATATTTTAAAAAATAAAATTAACATTTTAAATTAAAAAAATAAAGTCTCTTTCATTTCTAAAATTCTATGATTTATTTTGATCACAACCATGAGGTTATAGAGCATAGTTAGTTCATTTTGTACCCTCTCCTTTAGGCTTTAATCTGATTATAGGTGACCAAGTGATTTCTTGAGAAATGATCAGCCTGGCTAAACTCAAAATTCCCAAGGACCTATGGAAGGGGGTAAAATTCTTTTCATCCAGTCTATCTGCAATGGCTAAAGCAGTGGTCTAAATCGAAATTTGGGGCTTCAGCATAAAAATGTCAGAAAGGTCCTGGGGTTGCCCAGGTCCCCTGGATCAGATTCTGGAAAACATTTTATTATTTCACGTGGAAATGAAAGAAAGCCTACTTGAGATTTGTTCTATCTCTTCATTTATCAGATGACCTTGAGGCATCTCCATAGGCACTCTTTACACAGCATATTTAGCAAGCATCATAAATTGAGTTGTATTATTTTCCTCCCTTTAAGCACCCTGACTGAACTCTTACTTTGGATCCTCTGACCAAATGTAGTTAGCACATACACTAAAGACTCCAGAGATTGGTATAGGAAGGAAAGACCTCTGGCTCAGATTTATCCTTCTCAGAGGTGGCTGCTATCATGGGTGCTAAAGAATACCTAAACCTATAGTCACACAGACATAGTAATAACTGGTCTTGGGGCATGACCTTTGGCTTTCATAGATTTAGAGCTGGAAAGAATCACTCTGTGTCTACAAATAACTATGATATCAATATGATGTATAGTCTATCAAACCTCTTCATTTTTTAGATGGGAAAACTGGGGTTCAGAGAAGTTAAATGAGTTGGCCAAAGTCACACAGCTAGTTAGAGCAGAACCTGGGTTCCCTGACTCTCACCTCAGCACTGTCTGCTGTACTAGGGCAGCTCCCATTCAATTTAATAAGGTATAATCTCTCCCTCATAGGTTCCTAGATTCTAGAGTTGGAAGGGACCTCAAAGATTATCTCATATAACAGCTCCCCCACTTTTTTTTACAAATGAGGAAACTGAGGCTTGGAGATACTAAGTGACTTTTCCAAGGTCTCTAAGTTTTAGACTACACTTGAGGGAAAATAATCCAGGATGAAGGAAGGACCCTTGTGTCTTACAGAGGTAGATTCATAGATTCACAGAACTGGAAGGAATTTCTTAAATGATCAGGTCCCACCTTGAACTATAGGTTCACACCAACAAATGTTCCCCTAGCCTCTACTTGAACATATGCAAAGATAAGGTACTCATTACAAGGCAAATCCATTCCATTTTAGAGCAACTTTGGTTGTAAGAAAATTCTTCAATGGCTTGAGCTGGAATTGGTCTCCACCTACTGGTCTTGTAAAAGCATCTTGGTTATACAGCTGACAAAAGCAAAGAGTATTTGGGCAGAGCAATAAACATGGTTAGGCAACCAGAGGTTTGCCTCAGGGCACTGAATTTGGAAGGCACTGACAGCATGTGCAGGTTCAAATAACAGAGCTTAGCAGCTAGTAAGAATAATTCTTTAAATCAGGAAAGAAATTGTTGGCAAACTAGAGTGAGCTCTGCCTCCATCCCGCTTGCTTTCCATATGTTCCTGTGTTAGCCTCCTAAGCAATGACCTTGCATTGGTGTCCTGAGGTCTCTGTATACCGCCACTCCACCCCACTCCTGAAGACTGGTATTTTATCTCCCTGCCCCTTCCAAGTAGGGACCCAATTCATGCCATTCGTCCTGGGCTGAGTACAGAAATTTCTAGTTTGGGCCCTGCTTGAAATACATTGTTCTTGGGGAAATGCTCATAGAATCATTTGTGCAGAATTGGAAGAGACCTCAGAGATCATCTCATCCAGGCCCTTTACTTTACTGGTCTAGGAAACGAGATCCAAGGGTGAAGCTGCATAGGTAGTACATGCCTGAAGTAGGCTGTGAGCCACATGACCTGTACATCCCTCTGTAAACGAGCAATATATTTACCTGTCACTTGTATCACTTTTTCTTGAGAGCCCAGATCAATATGCTTAGAGTTTCCACTTTTCATATATACATATATATAATAATACATAAATCCACATAGGCTTTATTTTTGAAGTTGATATATGATGCTGTGCAGGGTTAAAACTCACAAAGTTTATGTTTTATCTAAACTGCATTAGATTACCAGAAAACCAGAACTGGACCTTACAGGGCATCTCATGATCTGAGCCAATGGAGGCAGCTGCCAAAAAAACTTACCTAACTTCTGCCTCTTCTGTACTCTCTGCCTTTTGACCCATCAGGGAGGGGGAGAGAGAGAGAGAGAGAGAGAGAGAGAGAGAGAGAGAGAGAGAGAGAGAGAGAGAGAGAGAGAGAGAGAGAGAGAGGGAGGGAGGGAGGGAGGATGGATAAACCTACCAAAGAAAGCATTTTTCCCCAGTACTCTGCCATCATCTTTCTAAAAAAAGAAAAATTATTTTGAACGGTTCAATTTTATATTTGGAAAGAGAGAACTCCATCATGTGGGGGCTATTTACAAAGTCAGTCTTAACTTTGAATGGATTCAACTCCATTACCCATTATTACCCTACATACCTATCATTCAGTTAGAATTAAAGAAAATTATTGATTATTTTTATTTTGATATCAATTTCACTTCAAAATATATTCCCATCTTTCTTTTGCCAAGCTAGTATGTCTTGTACCAATGAATTAAAAAATAATTAATATTAAATTAATTTAAAGAAATAATAACAATAAAATTTTAAAATGAATTAAAAAAAACAAGAGAGAAAAGCAGAGCAGACAAAAACAGCCAATCCACCAACCGTGCCTTTTTTTTTTTTACATATCCCTTCCTCTATTTTCCAAATAAGAGGAGGTACATTTTCTCAACTCATTTCTAGAGCCATGCTTGCTCATTGTTAATTATTAGTCTGGAGACTCTTCATTTCGTTTTTTCTATATACATACATTGTTGAATTCATCTTACATATCATTTTCCTGCTTCTATTTATTTCCCTCTTTGCCAATTCTGCACCCAGGAGTCCTGCTGAACCACCCAGCCACCTCTTTAGCCTCAGATGACTATGCTGGTGCTATTTAGCCCAATATATTCTCATAAGAATTTCCATACTGTCTTCTCTGAATTCCTCATATTGGTCACATCTTATGGTGAAACTGCAATAAAGACACAATTCCTCTCTTGGGGATTTTGTTGTTTTTCATTCATCGGGCATTTATTAGACATCTCCTATGAACCAGTCACTATGCTAGGAACTGGAAACACAAAGACAAAAACAAGGCGCGTACACTCTGTTAAGAGGAAACAACATGTACACATATAAATGAATACTGAATGGAAAAAGAATCCGATGGATTTGTGATCTCAGGGATGTGGATGTTCCCTCCAGTGATGGTGGCTCATCAGTTCCCCACACAGGGTACACCCAATGTGCTGGGGGAAAGGCCCAATTCTTAACAGACAATGAACAACTTCCAAGAAGTCTGCAGTCACTTTTAATTCATATTTCTCTCAAGAAGAGAGTAGTGACCCATGTTGCTCTGTTCTATTTAGGGGAAAGTTGGAGAGAATCAAATGTCCGCACTTCCTTCCTGACCCACACTCTCAGAGAGCCAACATATCCCACTGACATTTCTGATCCCAGATTACAGATGGGTAATTGGCAGAGGGGTTAACTGTACTTGATATTGATACATATATTAGTGAATACCAGCAACTTTTAAAGTGTTTTTATCTTTTTTTTTTAGCATATTGCCTGACACATAGAAAATGTTTAATAAATGCTTTTTACCTACCTAACCTAGAAACTGAAAAAAACAAAAACAAAAACAAAAACACTTCTCTTTCTTGCACAGTTAGGAAATGAGACACAAGGGCAATTCGACTTCCCCTGTTCCCAACATGTTCCTTCATCTAACATAGGAAGTGGGCACATAATCACAATTTCTGATGGATACCTAAAACAATCTGGGGACGTCGATATGACTTCCTAGAAAAATTACCAGGAGGGGCCAGAAACAGATGACCAAAAAGAGGATACTAATGAATACTTTGGCACAAAACACCCCCTTTCCTGGCTGTTTCAGGACCTCAGAGCCAGTAGATCATAATTAAAGCCAATAATGGTAACTCCAGACAGTTAGTTATCCAAATAGTTTCCTGGTGTTGTCAATTCTCTGCTCTGACTGATTTCACATCATTCTTGAGTCGTGGGGGACATAAAATGTTGATAAGAGCTCTGGAACATCAGCTCCTAATTGCTCAAATAGATGTTGTTTATTGCATGCAGAGGAATTCTAGAATGTTTTCCTCACGAGATATTTTTAAAGGGCCCTTTCAGCTCAAAGAATTTTCAGCATGTAAGACCTTGGTCCTTGGCACTTGCTCTAGGAAGGAGAAGAGCACCACTCTGGGCCTGAGATGGGAATCTCCAGTTACAGAACTAGCCTTTGTTTACCTCAAAGGAGAGTTATTTTGGTTCCTGAAACAAATACAATTATTACACCCTTTCACTTTCTAAGCATCTTGGATAAAAATGGAGAAAATTACCCTGAATCAACCAATACATTGTTCTTTTCTAGACAATTACAACCCCAAATCCTCCAATCCTTCTAACCAGTAAGGCTTTTCCCTTCATCCAAGTGGAAGATCAAGTAACCTCATTGAAGTCCTATGAACACCATTGCTGAGCTATTGTTCAATAACCGGAGGAGAAGAGAGCCTTTGGTTTGAAGAATTAAGCTCATTTGAGTAACTGACCTCTGGAACCAGTTTATACACCTTTTTTTTAAAAGGAGGAAAATTGGTGTCTCAGGGGTATATTTTCTGCACAAACCTACATGAGTAATTAGTATCTCCTCTATTAGAATGCGATCTCTTTGAAAATAGGGATTGCTTTGTTCTTTGGACTTTATACCTCTCAGCGTCTGGTACATAGTGGGTACTTAAATGCTTGTTGAGAGGATAAGTGACCGTTTAAACAGGCATAGGTGTTTGGACCCATATTGGGAGACAGTCTGCCCACTTAGGAGACCAGCCCAACCATTATAGTACCATGATGCTCTGGACGTGATTCTTGGGTGAGTCCTGGTTCAGCCATTATATGATATTGGTCAAGAAACATTCCTTTTCTGGATCTCAATTTCCTTTTAAAATGAAGGGGTTGGTGGCAACTAGGTAGCACAGTGGATAAAGCACCAGGCCTGGAGTTGGGGGGACCTGGATTCAAATTTGACCTTAGATACTTCCTAGTTATGTGCCCCTGGGCAAGTCCCTTAACCCCATTTGCCTAGATCTTGCCTTTCTGTCTTGGGGTTGTTACTAAGACAGAAGGTACAGGTTTGTTTTTTGTTTTGTTTTGTTTTCAGTGACTGAATTAGACTCTAAATAATCTGTAAGGGATCTTTTCCCCCCCAGTATTTTCTGATTTTTTTTCTCTGTCAGGCTATGGGTGTTAAGTAGAACATATTGCTTACTTCAGTAACTTTTTGGTGAGATCATATAGAGACTTAGTTTATTTTCATTTTTTAATATGATTCTTAAACCATGTTTAGACAGAGGAACAGAGTCTATCTCTGCAACTCTTAAGGATTTGAGTGTTCCTGTGTAGGGGTTCCTTTTCTTTCTCTATTCTTCTTCTGTACCTCAATCCAGAACTCCAGCTTAGCCACTACTGCCACTAAAAAGCCACTGTAGCCACTAAGCCACTTAGCCACTGTAGCCACTAAAAAGGCTACAGCTGCCTTTTTAATTAAAATTTTCATTGGTATTTTTTTAACATTACCTTCCTTTCATTTTTTAGGCAAAAGGGGCTTGAGGTCAGATTTGAACCTATGTTGTCCTAACTCCAGGCCTGGCTCTCTAATGTGTCACCCACGTGCTCCTATTACCATCATTTTGGAATATATCTCTCCCCTTCTTCTGTCCACTGAGCCATCCCCTGTACCAAAGAAAAAAATAAAGGGGAAAACACTCAACAAAAGAAGCCAGTACAATAATAAAATCTGACAGTATATATATATAATGTTCCATTACTATGTACCACCATCTCTATAAAGAAAGGAAGGAGATGCCAGCTGATTTATTTAAGACCCTATATTTTTTGCAAATGAAAAGGCTGTTCCCAGTGTCCTAAAAGAAGTACTCTAAGGAAGAAGATTGTTTAATGAGTAGAGCATTGGATCTGGAGTCAGGAAGAACTAGGTTTTAATTCACTTCATAGACTTAGTAGCTATATGACTCTTGACAAAGTCTCTGGGCCTCAGTTTCCTCATCTGTAAAATGAAGAGTTTGGACTTGTTGACCCTCTGAGGTCCCTCCCAGCTCTAGACCTCTGACCCTTTGGTTCCAAGAGTTTTTGTGACCCAATTTTTATGGAAAGCAATAGAGGTCCCAGGGAGGCCAGGAATGAAATTCCTTCCCTCTCCAGTCATTTTTAGGTCACCGGGGGCTCTCCCAGCTAATGAGCTTGGCCCATCAGTGAAGGACTTACATACTCTCTACCAGGACCAGCTGGCAGTCTCTGAGATGAGAGGATTATTCCATAACATGCATGTTGTCAATGGAACCCAAGTGGTTTTGTTTTCTGAAACACTGCTGCCACCCACTGTTTTCTTCAGAATCGAGGTTGGTTAGGTTGAATGAAAGAAATAGTTTGGTGCCTGCTTTGGCAGGGATGGGAATGCTACAGAGAAGATCAGCATGGCTCCTGTGCAAAGATGACACTCAAATTCATGGAGTGTTCCATATTTAAAAAAAAAGAAAGAAAAGAAAGAAAGAAGCCCAACCAATCCAAGTGAACACATTTTGGTTAATTGTCTACTACTTGCAAGACACTTAAGTGTCTTCTACTTGCAAGACCAAGGGCTAGGTTCTGGTAATAGGTGATAATCTCTACATTCTATCAGGGGAATACAATCTGGAGATGTATAAATGCAAAGTAATTTGAGGAAAAAAGCAGAGGTAAGGAAGGAATGGAAAGCTAAGTTCAGGGCATAGCTGTCTGGCTGGAATATAAAGTACACAAAGGGGAAATGGATGTGGAAAGACTGGAAAAGAGTGGTGGGAAAGCTTATTTGCCAGAAGGATCATTTATATTTTGCCCTAGAGGCAAAAGGGAGTCATCAAGCCCTTTTGAGCAAGAGTCACATGAATAGGGTTATACCTTAGAAAGATTATTTTGGCAGCTATTTGAATGTGGGAAGGATGATTAGGAGACTACTACAATAGCTCAGATGAGGCAGGTAGGTAGCTCAGAGGATAGAGCATTGATCCCCAAGTCAGGAAGACCTCAGTTCAAATTTGTTCTCAGATACTTACTAGCTGGGTGACCTTGGACAAGTCATTTAACCTCTATTAGCCTTAATCCACTGGAGAAGGAAATGACAAGCCATGCCAGCATCTTTGCCAAGAAAATTCCATGACAACATGGTCTATGTGATCATGAAGAGTTGGACAGGACTAAACAACAACAACAGAGGTGAGAGATGAGAGAAATAGCTTAAAATAGGGTGGTGGTCTCGGAAATGGGGAAAAGGGAATAGACGAGGGAGCTCTTTGGAGGGAATGAACAAATAAGAATCGGCAGCTAATTATCTATGAATATTCAGGGAGAAAGAAGAGTCAAAGATATCTCTGAGATTAGAAAACCTGGGAGACAGGTAGCACCTTTGACAAAAATAGAAACATTTGGAAGAAGGTGTAGACTTGGAAGGCTGGGTAGGAGGAATTCATTTTAAATATGAAGATTTCCTAATACCTCCAAGTGAAGCTATGTGCCAATTTCAGCCTGGCATTCAGAAAAGTGACTAGGGCTAGATATATAGATTTGGGATGGATCTGTACAGGAAATTTAATTTAAAATAAAATTTAATTTGTTGAGATTAATGAGAAAGGGTATAAAAAGAGAAGTGAATTAAGTTTAAGACAAAACTCTGAAAGTCAAGCAGGGAAAAATAACAGGATTTCCATGTAGCAGTGAGGTTCCAACTATAATTAAATATCATAATTTATGGTACTTGCAATCAGCATGATTAAATGACTTTCTCCAATAGTGTGAATTTTAAAACTACTCCACTTTAGAAGATTTGATTTAGCTATCTCCTGATTGTAACAATGAAGACACCCTCTTTAACAGAATCAGGAATGTCTTGTAGTACTTTACATTACTCCACCCTACTTAGACATACTTTAGAGGAAGATAAAGTTGTAATCTCCTAATTGAACAATGAAGGTACTTAGTTTTCACCTTATAGTGAAGCTAGAACTTTAAGCTAAATCTACTTTTAGACCTTAATACAAAAAGGTGTTAAGTAACTATAAAGGTTAAATTAGTCACAAAAAGGTCAAGTAACTAACAAAAGGTGAACTTAACAAAGAAGTGTGAAGTAGATCAAAAGATATAAACTAATAAAAGAAGGTGAGAACTAAAAGTATAGGCAGTCCTGGAGAAAGCCTTTGATGTGATTGGTAGATGTGAAAATTTAGATGTGGAGACACAAGGGTGAAAGGTCTATATATTTGGGATTTTTTTTGTCTCTCAAAAACTCTTTCCCCAGAAAGTTGGATCTGGCTGATCACTTCCTCTGAGCAGCCTGGGCTCCAGTTCGATCCTGGAACTCAGCCTGGAGGAGTTCACTCAGACAGCTTCCTTGAGATGGTCTTGTGGTGAGTGATAAGACTGACTTCCTTTTCCCTTGGGCTCAGGGAGGCCCCTTTGGCCTAGGCCTTTAACTCCTGCCTGGCTCAGCCTGAGCCAGAGCAGTTTAAATTAACTCTTTTTCCTCTCCGTCTCTATTCTCCTTAAATTTCTTACCTCTATATTAATTAAATTACCATAAATTTCCAGACTGACTTGGGAATTTTATTTGGTGACCATTTAAATCTAGATTTAAAGTAACAACTCTAAATTCATCTTTATAGTAGTATCTAGGAACATGAGAGTAGAGTCAGAGAAACGAGATGGTTGGGGTTTTACAAGGCATGAGGGCCAATAGGACAAATGGACAAGAGATTCAAGGGTAGAAGACAATGTATAATATACACTGTTTATACGGGGTGTCTGGAGTGTTGTGAGAGGACTAGCACCTCTGGTTTGAGCATTTCTGGAGTACTTTTTAGGGTTGTTCATCCTCCTTTGGTATCTACCTGTACCCAGCTCTCACCTGTGGCTCAAGAAGCTATAGCATGCACCCAGTAAACTATCTGGGAAAATGGGTTAAACCAGGTTGAGGGTAGGCAAAAGCCTTTAAATCTGTTAGTGATATGGGGGCATGTCTACTCCAAGCATGTGAAGACTTCTGGCAGAATGGGCAGATGAGAACATTTTGTTCCAATGACCATGAAAGAAGCTGAAGCAAGCATTGCGGAGCACCTTCTTCAGACGTTGAAGGTGCCAAGGTCATCCATCCCCTGTGTCCATCACCAGTTGTCCTGACTTGTCTAGCCATTGGACTTTAATGATTTTGAAAGAGTGTGAGGTTGATGACTTTGTGGAACTTTGTCTCACTCGAATCCAATTCATACACAAATCAAGTCATCATTCATTGGGATGTTATTGGTCTTTGAAAACAAGGAAAAACCATAACAATATATCTATATAATAGGCGGGCTGGATGATAAGAGATCAGTCCTTGGATTATGTTCAGAATTGCCCTTCCTGGTGGTCTTCATAAGAACTTACCCATGACTCTCTGCCTGTTGCAAATCCAACAGGTGGAACTTTGGAAGCCAATTTTAGTCCTGATTAGTCACGGTTAATATTATGTGATTATAATAGCCACAGTAGTCAGTATAACAGCCAAATGAGCTGCTTGGGCCAGCCCAGTGGTAGCTTGACTCATCAACTGAGACACTCTTGCATCCTTCAAGGAACCAACCTAGATAAGTAAAAGAGAAATTCATCTACTGCCAACACACTGCTCCAAAGTGAACTTGGTGGAGGTGCCTAGGACAAGGAATTGAAAGGAACTGCTTGGTCCCAATATGTATTCCACTACCTTTCTTTTTTAACTTGGAGCCCACTCTTTTCAGGAACCTTTTGTATGTATCTAAGTGTGTGTGTAAGGAGACAGTGTGCCTCCTAGTTGGGGGGAGGATATTTTGGTAGTTCTTATCTTTGTTATCTTTTTAGCAAAAATTCCTTTGTAAAAGCTAATTGAGATCAATACATTGATCAGTATTGGAGAGTACATAAGATGAGGGTTCATGAATGATGGCATTAGAAGCTATCCAACTCCTCAAGGTTACCCCTAGAACTCTGAGAGGAGCAGTCTTTTGGGGACCCACTCTGCCAGTGTGAATGGGCCTTGAAGAATGAGCTTTGAAGGGGTGCTATTAGAATTGATCAATAATAGAATTGAGACTATGAATGAAGCCAGAACAAGAGTGATTGACTAGGAGGACAGGGAGGAATTCAGGGACAGGAAATGAGAATGAAGATAAAAATAAATTTAAAAAGAGATACAGGAGGAAAGATGAAATGATAAGAGATTAGGATCAGAGAGAAGAATTTCAGAGTTCATTATAATGACAAAGACATGGTTATGAATGATGGTGAGGCCTATGGTATATCCAGCCTTGGGGATTGCTCAGTTGCAATGAAAATATAAACCATGAGAGTTGAAGAGATTGATGAACTGGGAACCCAATATGTTTGAGGGGGGGTCAATGCATATGTTGAAGTTTGGTTTGGGGGAGGAGAGGAAGCCTAGGAGCCAAATACTGAACTCTTTAAGAAAGGAGGGGAGGGGGAAGCTTGATGGCTTAGTGGATTGAGAGCCAGACCCAGAGACAGGGGGTCCTGGGTTCAAATTTGACCTCAGATACTTCCTATCCATGTGACCCAGGGCAAGTCACTTAACCCTCATTGTCTACCACTCTTTTGCCTTGGAACCAATACACAGTATTGATTCCAAGATGGAAGGTAAGTGATTCCAAGATGGAAGGTAAGGGTTTAAAAAAATAAAAAAGAAAGGAGGGGAAACAATCTCATGGCCGTTAAATGTAATAAGAACCTGGACATTGTAATAAAGACAGATGGGGTCAACCTCCAAGGAGAAATGATTGTTGAGTCATAGTTGGAAAGGCATGGTTTGGAAATGACCATGGAGAGTAAAGATTTTGTTTACTTTTCTTCCTGGCCCATGAAACGGGGAGCATCAGAGCATCTCTCAGGACTGGAGAAGGCCCTCAGGGATTCAACCATACCTTCTGAAGAGAATCAGTTTTCCAAAAGTGCAAAAAAATAGAAAGAAGTTTAGGGTGAAAGGAAGTCTATTAACAACAGAGGAAGGATTCAGAGGACTGAATAAAAAAGGAAGGAATTATGATGACACAGGACTAATCTGGATGGTCTGAGAAAACAGAACAATAGTAGGGGAGAGTCATTTTTTGTCTCAGCTGATCAAGGTCCTGAATCACAGGTAAAGAGGAGGGAGGAATTAAAGAATTGGGGTATTTTTCTTCTGCAATAGAATAAAAAAAGGAAAAAGCAGATGCTGCTGATAGAGTTAAGAGAGGACAGATGCTGAAAGAGTTCATATCAGTTGGCCTCAATCTTGTCAGTGAAATAAGAGACCAGGTCATTTACTGTATGTATGAGAATTAGAGATGTATTGGAGATAGAGGAAACTATGAGAGGTTTGGAACAATTGCTTCAGGTAACAAGCTAGAGAGCGAATAAAATTAGAGTGGAAATATTATTAAAGAGAATGGAGGAGAGTTGGTTAGAAATAGTTCATGTAAAAATACCAATTAGTTTTAGTAGATGAAAATCTTAAAATAACTTGAAGTTGAACTCCCATATTTTACAAATGAGAAAATGGAGGCCTTGGGAGGTTAATTGATCTGTCCAACTTCACATAGGTAGTAAGTGGTGGAGCTAGGATTCAAATCCAAGTCTTCTGGTTCCAAATTCAGCACTTTTCCTCTTCAATACATAGCTGGATGGCTACTTGTTGGGGATGTTATTCAAGAGATTTCTCTTCAGGTATGGACTGAATTAGATGATCTATGAGGGCTCTTCAAACTTAGATTTTATGGATTCCTTCCAAGTAGGGAGAGAGTAGCCCTCGTTCTTGTTCAAATCATGTCTGATTCTTTGTGACCTCATTTGGGGTTTTCTTGGCGGAAGATACCAGAGTAGTTTTCCATTTCCTTAGAAACTGAGACAAATAGGGTTACATGACTTGCGTCAAGCTAGATTTAATATTCTCTTTCTTTGTCCCTTCCCCTCCTAAACTTCACCCATATATAGGAAAGACTTGCCTAAAGGTCACGCCTTTACCTTGTAATTACCTCTCCCTTTGTAACCCCACCCATAGCTCACATTCCAGAGAAAATTAATTAACCTAAAAGGTCAAATCTCATCAATTTAAACTATTATAGCAGCTACCATTGTTGAGAACCTTTGTCTTGTTACTCTGCCTTGTCTGTAGTTAAGGTAGTTTCAGAGGTCAAATGATATAATCTCAATTCTGACTGTGTCATTGATTTGGGTGTTAGAAGAAGACACCCAAAGTTGTTCAAGATTTTGCTCTGTAATCTTGCTAATTTTAAAAATGACCTTGTCAGACCTCACTGAAGGTCTTTCTTTTTTAAGAGGCTATAGACCCAATTTATTGGTTAGACCACTAGCCTAACAAATTGATCATACTTGGAACTCTGTCTCTCAGTTTTCCTTAATTTTCAAACATTAAACAGGTAATGATTTATTATTATTATTACTATTACCACAGAAATTTATTTAACCTGTTCACTGAGATATAGGGAGAAGTGTTGGAATCTTCATTGATAGAGGGACTGACCATACCTATGAAACCATAAATATCTGATGTATAAAGTGTTGATTTTAAGGGAGACAATGTGCCTTTCTAATACCAGTTAAGAGAGCGATTGTGTGTGTGTGTGTATGTGTGTGTGTGTGTGTGTGTGTGTGTGTGTGATGGGGTTACTGAGGAGATATGATTGGCTGGTCATCCAGGCTCCATTAGGTGATGGATGTGACAGAGAGGCAGCATGTTGTACTAGATATAGGACTTGAAATCACAAAGACTTGAGCTTGAATTCTGCTTTAGGCATTATTGACTGTATGCCATTGGGTAAGTTATTTTAAACTTTCTGAGGCTCAGCTTCCTCACCTGTAAAATGATGGAGACTTGATAGCCCCTAAGGTTCTTCCAGCTCTAAATCTATAACCCGAGGGAATTTTTTGGAAGATGAAGAAAGCATCAATTCCTAGAGGAGGAATACCTTGTCTTGGAGTTGCTGTATGTGTTGTATACTTTCTGCATTGGCTTAGGAGAGGCTGTGTAGCATAATGGACAGACTGCTGGACTCATATTTGAATCCTCTTTCATATGCATATATGTGAATGTAGACACATTTCTGAGTCTCAGTTCCCTCTTATGTAAAATGATGGTTGTAGTAGCTACATTTAGTTATAAAAGGCTTTTATAAGGCTAAAATGAGATAATGTCTAAAAAGAATGCCAATTATTATTTTTGTTATTCAATTGAATGGGGAAGTGATGAGCACATTGGTGCCAGAAAAGAATGGTGCCTTGTGCTGATTCTTTGCATGGCACAAATCAGGAGACTTGGAATTAGAAAGATCTGCATTCCAATCTTACCAGAGGTACTTGCTAATTGCATGACCCTGGGCAGGTTCCCTAGCCTTCCTTTTCTTCCTTTTCAACTGTAAAAAGAGATTCAGTGAACCTGAAGGTCCCTTTCAGCTCTAAATCTGCTTCCTAAGATCTCCCCCATCCATTGGTGTTTTCTTGACCTAGTTCAATGTGAATTCCCTTCCTCAGACACACCCTCTCCCGGACTCTCACTGCCCTGGCTTTGGACTTGTTGCTTCTGGACCCAGACCATATTTCTGTTCTCTTCTGGAGCCCCTTGGATCTGTTAATGGATTTCTGGTTTTGACCTTGGGACTATTTACTGGTTACTCTCCAAAAGCTCTTCAAAAAGGGGCTTTGTGATTTGACCTCATCCCCTTTTATCTCAATCCTTCTGAAACCCCCTATTAATTCCCAACATGGGGTTCTTAACCTTACCTCTCTCTAGGGTCTAAGTTTATAGAATATTTCAGGTTAGAATTGGATAGTCCTGGGATATAAAAAGAGCATTAGTTTTATAGGCAGAAGAACTGGATTTGAATTTGGCTTTGTCCGTATTTGAATATGATTTGGGATAAGAGACAACTTTCTGAGACTCAATTTACTTTTACTTAAATTGAGTTGGTTAGACTTGAGTTCTAAAGTTCCATTCTAGTTCCACAAATATTGAGCCTGATCCCAATACCTATCAGCAAAGAAACTTGAACTCATTCCCTTTTCCACTCCTTAGGCAGCCTGGTGACCCTCAACTCTGGGGCTTATGATATTGATAATGGTCTTACTGTGGATACCTGTTCAGTTTTGGCCCACTCATAACCCCACAACTCAAGCAACCTGCCATCCCCAGCCTTCCTAGGAGCAGTTTCTATAAAATGAAAATGGGGATTGTCATCTTCTCAGTTTATGAGGACAACTACTAGGGAAGAGAGATAAGGTGGATTCACAGGATGCAGAGCAGTAGAACACAGGAAGATGAGTATTTCTAATTCCAATCCCATGCACCACCCAGTTGCTCTGAGAACTGCTTTCTAGAAACTCCCTTAGCAACCATCTAGCCCTATTTCTACATATACAGATGAAGAAACTGAGGTCCAGAAAGGCTAACTGTCTTACCTAAGGGCACAGAGAATGAAGTATTTAGGTTTTAGTCAACAGCACAGTTGGCAGTATAGAGATCAGAAATGTCAGCACAAGCTGATGGACTAACTACTTTCTGTTATTGTTATCGTTGGGTCATTTCAGTTATATCCAACTCTTCATGGATCTATTTTGGGATTTTCTTGATAAACGTATGGGAGGGATTTGCCATTTCCTTCCCTAGCCATTTTATAGATGAAGAATTGAGGCAAAACAGGATTAAGTGACTTATCCATGGTCATACAACAAGAAAGTGTCTGAGGTCAGGTTAGAACTCAGGAAGATGAGTGTTCCTGATTTCAATTCCACATACCACCCAATTGCTCTGAGAACTGCTTTCTAGAAACTCTCTATTGAGAGTTCTGTTGTAGTTGGTTGGGCATGTCGGCTAAGTGGTTTTCTATATATTGTCCATCAAGTGACTGTTGACGCATTTATGTTGGCTCTAAGGTGTTTCCACTGATTTTTTTTCCATTTGTGACTCTGAGAAAAAGAATTCTGCCATTCAATACTCAAAGACAGAGGTGTCAAACTCAAATAGAAAAGGGACAGGCACTAATCTCTACAAAAGATTCCTGTTGATGGCACATCGACTTAGGAAACCATATGTTACCATTATTAATGTCTATTTTTATTTATTTTCTTAAATATTTCCTGGTTATCTTTTAATCTGGTTGGGGCTACACTCCAATATTTGACACCTCTGCTCTAAGAGGTTCTGTGGAGCTACTATGGACAGTATATGGTAGTAGAAAGCATATTTGCTGAGGATAAGGGGAGACAGCTCACTGTATTGAAAAAAATGTTGCATCTGGAGTTAGAGGCCTAGGTTCAAATTCCATTTCTGCTACATACTTGCTATGTAACCTTAAAAATCACACTTCATCTTTTTGTATCTACTTCCTCAAGTGTAAAATGAATAAGTAATCCTAGATGGCCTAGAAGGTCCCTTCTAGTTTCAAAATTTATAAAATCAGGGTCATTTGAGAAGTTTGGATGTTATTTGGGATTAGAGGTGAACTTTAATAAGAGAGAGCTAGATGACTAGGGAAGTCCTATTCATCTTTATGACTATAGCCTGGATTCAAGTCCTGACTGCCATTTCTTTCTTTTTTTTTTAAACCCTTACCTTCCATCTTGGAGTCAATACTTTGTATTGGCTCCAAATCAGAAGAGTGGTAAGGGCTAGGCAATGGGGGTCAAGTGACTTGCCCAGGATCACACAGCTGGGAAGTGTCTGAGGCCAGATTTGAGCCTAGGACCTCCCATATCTAAGTCTGGCTCTCAATCCACTGAGCTACCCAGCTGCCCCCCTGACTGCCATTTCTTAGCCATTTAATCTTGGGAAAAATCCATTCCCTGAGTTTCAGTTTTGTGCTTTACAAAAAGAAGAGATGGGACTTGGGGATGTCTGAAGTCCTTTCCAGCTCTGTTGTCTTGTGAGTCTAAAAAGCATCCATAAGACAACAATGGATATGGTGAGGGATCTCCAGATCATGCTATATAGATATAAGTTAAAGGAACTGGTTGGGAACTATTTAGTAGGGTGAGGAGAAGATTTAGGGGAAATATAACTATCTTCAGGGATTTAAAGTGCTATCATAGAGAAAAGGGATTTGATTTTTTTCCTTGCTTACTACCAGATGGAAACAATAGAAGCAAGGAGTGGAAGTTACAATGATTTAGCTTTAGGCTTGATATAAGAAAATAAAATAAACTTCCTTCCTACTCATTAGAGTAATACAAAAGTGGAATGGGTTACCTAGAGAATTCACTTATTCATTCATAGTTAAATAGCATTTAGTATATACTCACCTGGCACTGTGTGCCAGGCATTGTGCTAAAGGCTGGACACAAAGGAAGACAAAAAAAATTTAAAAAATACCTGTTCTCAAGGAGCTTACATCTAATGGGGGGTGTGCACAAATAGCTAGATAAATATGAGAGAGACAGACAGACAGAGAGACAGAGACAGAGGGGGAGAGGGAGGGAGAGAGAGGAGTAGAGAGAGAGATGGAGAGGGAAAGAAGAGGGGAGAGAGAGAAAGAGAGAGAGAGGGAGAGAGAGAAAGAGAAAGAGAGAGAGAGGGAGAGAGAGAGACAGAGAGACAGAGTCAGAGAGACAGAGAGAGAGACAGAGAGACAGAGAGACAGAGAGAGAGAGGAGAGAGAGAGACAGAGAGAGAAAAGATGGAAGATAATATGTAAGGGGAAGTCACTAACACTTGATAAGACTGGAAAATACCTCCTGTAAGAGATGTGATTTCAACTGAATCTTGAAGAAAAGGTGAGGGAACAGAGCATTGCAGAAATATGGAAGGCAGGCACAATTTTGGAGAAATGACAAAGTATGTAGAAGGAACTAAAGTACAAGAAGCCTGGCTAGGTAAGAATGGGCCAGTTTGTGAAGGTCTGAAAATGTCAAACAGAAGAGTTTTTGGGGGGGAGATTTTAGTAGGGAGCTCAATGAGCAGTAATTTTGCATGGTCAGAGGTAGTGGGCTCTGCCTCTTTGGAGGTCTTCCTCCAAACAAAGGCGTGATGATTATTTATTGGCTACATTGCAGATAGCATTCTTGTCCAGGTACAGGTTGGACTCAAAGACCTTTGTTTTGAGGTCCCTTCCAGTTGGGAGAGTCTGAGGTTAAGTTCCATGAGTGGACAATACTCTTGGGGAGTCTTATTTAGCCAGTGCTGAAGAGGGTAAAACTCTACAGATGCTCTAATGGAGATTTGGAAGCTTTTAAACACAACATTTTACTCTTGCTGTTACTTTAAAGGTCATTTACTGGTTCACACTTACATCAGAGTCTAAATATTGTCAGAAAATGATAACATTTGCCAAACCCCTGAACAATAAAGTTACTTAAATGCAGATTCCAGAAACCCTTCAGGAGAACCTGGCCTCTCTTGGACGTGGCTCTTGAATCTTTTGATGCTCTCTATAAGAACTTACACAAAGGAAAAACAACAGCTGCTGAAAAAGCTTGGGCATTTTGTCCTGACCACCCTACAGGAAGTAAAAAGGACCTTAAGGAAAGATTAATTTACCCAAATTCATTCTCTCTCTTCAACTCCTCCCTGCCTCCCTCCTTGAACTTCCCATGGAGCCTGCAGGGAAACAGGAGCAAATTTAGTTTCAATAAGTTATTCAAGATCAATCCAGCATGACTACAAACAGTACATTTGCCAACTCCTGAATATGCCTCAGAAGGCCTTCGGAAGCACAGGGCACTGTGTTCCCCATGGAACAAATATTTATATCTCAACATTAGTGAGTCAGTATATAATGACCAATGAAGACAGTACTAGCCTCGGAGTCAGGTTCAAATCTTGCCTCAGCCACTTACTAGCTGTAAAACGATGGGCAAGTCACTTCATAACTCAGGTCCTGGAGCAGCTCTCTAAAGTCAGACGTTAGAGATGCTTCTATGCCTGGAGTTCTCCATACTGATGAAATCTCAGTCTAGGTAAACAAAACAAAACAAAAAATACACGGTCTACTAGAAAATCTAGATTAAAAAAAAAAGAATTGTTTCTAAGTCAGATCTCTCTCCTCCTGTATTTTTAAAAATTATGTTATTGGAATGAAAAGTTTTGTTCTAATAGATAAGTGAATAAAGAACATGAACAACTTTCAAAAGAACTGTAAGTGATTAACAATAATATGAAAGAATCCTCTAAACAATTAATAATAAGAAAAGTGTAAATCAAAACAAATCTGAGGTTTCACCTCTTGCCCAGAAAACTGGCAAAAAATGAGAACAGATGTGAATAGTCAATGTTGGAAGAGTTGAGGAAAGACAATCACACTAATTAAATGAATTTTGTTGTTCTGTTTTTAATTTTTATTCTGCATTTAAACACCAAAAACAAAGCATTTTTATATGCATAGCAGAACACACAAAAAAACAACTATATAAAAACATGAATTTCTGCCTCAGATTGCTTGCTTTAAAAAAAGATTTAATAAATTCCACGTTACTTTCAAAACTTTCCTAAATGTTTGTGCTTCCTTCTGAACTTCCTTCTCTTTCTCTTCTCTGCATTTTAAAAATGTTTCAGTGCCCCATCCCTCCTTTTTTGGCATCACTATTGCTTATTCCCTTGCCCTTTTCAACCTCTCTCTCCCATTATATAACAAGAAAAAGAGGATTAGAAGCAACCTTGTAACAAATAAACATAACCAACCAAAATGAATCCACACAATGGCCATGCCCCAAAATGTGTATAGATCTGTCTGCAACTTGAGTCCATCACTTCTCTGTCAGGAAGTAGTTAACATACTTCATTATAGTTCCTCTGAACACATAGTTGGTCACTGCAATAATTAGAGTTCCTAAGTCTTTCAGAATTGCTTTTCTCTACCATATTTCTGTCATAAATTATTCTTCTTGCACTGCACATTTCATTCTGCATCAGTTTATACCATCTAGGATTCTCTGAAATCATCTCTTTTGTATTTTTTCACAATGTAATGTGAACTTTAAAACTACTCCACCCTACTTAGACCATACTTTAGGAGATTTGATTTAGCTACCTCCTGATTGTAACAATGGAGATACTTGGTCTAACAGAATCAGAAATGTCTTGTGAACTCTACATTGCTCCACCCTACTTAGTCTAACAAGGTCAAGAATGTCTGCACCCATACTTAAGGATTAAGTATCTAGGAGGATGGCCTTTGATAGACATGTGCAGAAACAGCTGACAGACCCCTGGGCTGTCCTAAGTCAAGTTAAGCTACCATCGGCATGCAGGAAAGTGATGTAAAACTGTCTATATAGGGTATGTCACTTCCTCTCTTTGGTCTCTTTCCCTGGAGCGGTGGATCTGGCTGGTGACTTCCTGTGAACTGCCTGGGCACCAGTTCGATCCTGGAACTCAAGCCTGGAGAAGCTCCCTCAGACAGCTTCCTTGAGACAGTCTTGTGGTGAGTGATAAGACTGACGTTCTTTTTCCCTTGACCCTCAGGGAAGGCCCCCTTGGCCAAGGCCTTTAACTCCTTCCTGGCTCAGCCTGAGCTGGAGCAGTTTAAATTAACTCTTTCCTCTCTCTTTCTCTTCTCCTTAATTCCTTCACTAAATATTAATTAAAATCACCATAATTTCTAGCTGACTTGGGTATTATTTTATTTGGGATATCCCATGGCGACCAATAATTAAATATAGTTTAGGTCACAACACTAAATTATCCCTACAGTAACAATATTCCTTTACATTCATATATTGCAATTTGTTGTCATTTTTGAATTGTCTAAGAGGCATGTAATACAATCTAGACTCTAATTCTTTTTTCTCCCCTAGTATTATTCTATTATCTTCCTATTCTTTCCCCCTTTCAAGCCCTCAGAATAGAATCAAAATCTACCCCCAGGTCCTCTATTTTTCTCTTTTAACTCTCCTGATATCCTCAGAAGATATTAGAATTCTAAAGGGTTGCTTGTGTCCTCCCTCCCCACATGATTCAATATTAACACTATATCATCATACAGCTCTTTCCAATTGATCATATATATTTTCCTTTATCCATATATTTGACTTCTTATGTTTGTATTTCAGAGTTCCTATCTCTGGTATTTTCATAAGAAATGCTTGAAAGCTCTCTATTATTTTTTTAAGGTCTATTCCCCTTATACTGAAAAGGTTGTTCACCTATGTTTTGGAATATTGTATTCCAAGATCTCTCCTTATTTATAGTTGTAGTGGTCAGGTCTTGTGTGATCTTAACTGGTACTTGAACTTCTTTCTTAATTCAATATATATAGACATAGATAGATAGATAGATAGATAGATAGATAGATAGATAGATAGATAGAAGCTCTGGATTATGACTATGACATTCCTAGGACTTTTCCTTTTTGGAATTCCTTTAGGATGTGACTGATCATATTCTTTCTATCTTCCTTGTGCCCTCTGGTTCTAATAAATACATGAAATTTTCAGTTATGATTTCTTTAAATATAGTGCCAAGGCTTTTAAAAAATAATAGATTTCAGGGAGTCTAATGATTCTTAAATTATTTGACCTGTTTTTCAATTAAATTATTTTAGATGTCAGTTTTCATACATTTTCTTCTACTTTTTAAATCTTTAGGTTTTATTCTAATGTTTATTTCTGTCTTAGAGAGTCATTGATTTCTGTTTGGTCTATTCTATTTTTAGAGTCCATTACTTTGGTAAAGGTGACTATTTTCTCTTCCAAACTATTTATTCTCTTCTCAATTTTTCCTCAAGAACTTTTTCCCTTTTAATTTTCTTTCTTCATTTCTTTTAGGTATTCATATAGTCCATTCAGAAAATCCATTTTCTTTCTTTCTTTCATTTTCTGATTGTAGTTCTTAAGTCATGGAAAGGCAAAACAGATAAACAACCTCTCCCTAAACTCAGTTCCTGATTTCAAGAAGTTCACTATCTTAATGGAAGAGACAACATGCAAATAACAGTGTACAAGTAGTATATAAAGAAGGAAAATTGGAGATACTCTCTGTAAGGGTAAATTTAGGGTTGAGACCGAATATAAATTTAATTTGTCACCAGGGATTTAATTCAAATCCCAAACAAAAATACTCAAGTCAGTTTGGAATTTTAGGGTGGTTTAGTTAATATAGAGGGAAGGAATTAAGAAGAAGAGAGAGGGAAAAGGGTATAGGATTTCTCCAGCCTAGCCTGTGTCAGGGGGAGTTCAAAGACCTCTGCCATGAGGCCTCTTCAGAAGATTAGAGGCTTCCTAAGAGGATAGTGTTTTGGAAGGTAAAGAAAAAAGGAATCAGTCTAAACTCCTAGAGAGCTCAGTGAAGACGCCTCACCTGAACTAGGCTACTAAGCTTCTCCCAGTATTGTATCAAGGATGCTCACCGCCAAAGCAGGACAATAGCTGCAGTCATGCAAAGATGCCAAGACTCCAAGGACATTGCCACCAGCCACCTCTCTACCACAAGAGCCACAGCCACCTCTCCATGAAAAGAGCCCGGAGAGAGGAAGTGACGTAAAATATATATACTGTTTTTCATCACTTCTTGCATCTTACATATACCAATGGTAGCTTAAGCTTGACTTAGGACAGCCCAGGGGGTCTGGCAGTTGTTTCTGATTTGTCATGTCCTAGCACATGTCTGTCATAGGTCATCCTCCTCAATACTTAATCCTTAAATAGGGGTGTATACATTCCTGTTTTGTTAGACTAAGCAGGGTGGAGTAAATCTAAAATTCACAATCCCCCCCTGATGATGATTAGGGGACTAGTCTCCCCAATTGATCACTAAAAATAATTATCCTGCACCTCTAAATTCTTCTAACTGCAGGTGTATACAAAATTTCACCTTCTAAGAGGGAACTACAATAGTTAGATAAAAGAGGGAAATAGAAGAAAGACAGAAAAACCAATGTTTGCTGGGCACATTGACAAAAACCAATTAGGGGGCAGTCCCCTTTTGGCATAGGAGTATACATTCAAATAAATGTTCAATCAAATTTCAGTTCAATCAAACACATGCAAAGTTCATTCTGGATCTTCTTGCTGTAGGTTTTCTGGCATATTTTTGCAACAGTTCATTCTCTGGATTTAGGAGTTAGCAAGCTTCTTTTCCTTGAAGATATTTCTCAAACAAAAATTTTAAATCTTGGATTTTTATTAACATACAATCCCCCTCTGAAGTGGGTGTTAAGAAACATCCAGTTCATCTCAGAGGGAAGGAGAATCCAGACAGGGTTCTTGCAGAAAGTAAGATTTTAGCTGAGACTTGAAGGAAGACAGAGAAGCTAGAAGGGAAAGAATTCCAGGCATGGGGGAGATACTCACTGAAAATGCACAGAGTTAATAGTTCAGCTTGTCTGAAAAACAACAAAGGGACTTAATGAACTGGAGATTATTAGAGTAGAGAAGACTTGGTAGGTGTGAGGAAGAAGTGGAGGGGGTATATGACTCCTGTATCTAAGTATTTGAAAGACTATCTCCCGAAAGGGGATAATGCATTTCCTTTTTGGTTCCAGAGAGTAGCACCAGAAACAATGGATGAAAGCTACAAATAGGCCAATTTAAGAGTAAGGAAAGAAAATTTTCCGAGCATTTACTGCTATCCCAAAATGAAACGGGCTCCCTCCATTAGTGGATTACCTCTCATCAGAGCTTTTTAATTAGAGGATATACAGCTTCCTAGCCATTTTGTCATAGTGGGGATTTCTTTTGGGCATGGAATAATCAAGCCAAACCACCAGGGTCTGAGGTAATCAATCCCTGAGGAGAAAAAAAAATGGCAGCCACCCACAGTGGTTTTCCAATGTGGGAAAGACTAATGAATGATGGGTGGAGAGGGGTGGGTTGTCTACAGCTGAAGCACTTCAGAGGATCAAAGAAATTGGTTTAACCCCAACCATTAGGGTAAAAAATAAACTGTAGGTTCACCACAATGGGAGAATTACAATGAAAGATATCCCTCTTCTGTGACAAATTCTTGAATTTGTTTGGACACCTGATTTCCTGAATGTAGATCACTCTTGTTTGCCTGTGGATTTCAACACCACTCCATGGTCTGGACTTCTAAATCTTGACCTTGAACCTCTGCCGCTGGCTTCTGCCTGCTTTCCATCCTACTCCATTACCTACATCTCCATTGTTTTTGGTTTCTTACTACAGCAGATTGGCTTTTTCCATCCACTGAACACCTCCCCACCCCACCCCAGCAGCTCCTGGGGACCCAAAGATCCAGTGAGATCTGATGAGAGACATAATGTATGTGAAAGTACTTTGGAAAATATAAAGTATAGAGCAGAATGGAAAGAAGGCAAGATTTGGCAAATAACGACTGGTGTCTGACTCTCAGCTTGGATATAATGAACTACCTTAACTTGGACGAGTTATTTATCTTTCAAGACCTCAGTTTTCTCATCTGTAAAATGGAATAAAGAATATACTTGTTCTACCTACCTCACATGTTCGTTGTGGGAGAAATATTTTGTAAACTTCAAAGTGCTATGGAATGTTAATTATTACATTTTTAGGATTACATTGCATTATTATTGTTGTTATAAAAGTGTGTAATTTCACAGATATGTTACAAAATCTCAATTGGAAGGGAACCTTAGAAATTGTCTAAGGCAACCAGG